>NW_016690415.1:561790-759749 GCF_001604755.1 Lepidothrix coronata | reverse complement strand
TGCTATTTTCTGCATTCCTTCATTGCATTTTGGCTCATGCTAAACTGTAAGGCCCTTGTGGCAGAGACTGTGTCACTGATGTGCCAGCACAATGCCTGAGATAATGGAGCTCTAGCAGCAAGAGGGTCCTTTGGGAGCACCTGTCACAGAAATGACAGGAGGGAATAGTCTCACTCTTGTGGAGTGCAGAACTAATCATGTCTAAGAGTGCTTGGGTTTTGCCAGCCTTTTTGAAGGCCTTTGCCTCTTGCCAATACAGTTCCTAACTCTCCATCTCTGCCAGCTTTGCCCATTGCCTTTACACACCCTGCTACTCCTACATTTTGACTCCATGTCTGATCCTTCCCTTTTGTCAAGAGATCGCAGGCTTCCTCCTTTCCCTCATTCTCTACATCTCCCCTTTCCTTCCTGACCTTTGCCTGTCTGCTGACTGGGGCTGCAAATAAAGATTAGGTAATAAGCAATCCCCACTTCCCCAAATTTAAAAGAGAAGCATCCAATAATTGTTTTCTTTTTAAATACAGAGCCAGATAATTTAAACTAAATGGTATTTGGAGCTGGAGGGCAAAGGGGAGATAGTAGGCGAGAGAGAAGAAAGGAAGAGGCAAACGAAAGCCACCCCTCTCCTTTGGAGCTGTCTTTGGCTTTGTTTACATTTCAACAGGAGTACAGGTTAAGATGAGAATATAAATTGCTATGGTAATACCCTTTTATACCACATGCAGTGACTCTTGTTCAAAAGCAAGTATATGGTTTTGATTAAGCTTATGATTTTTGAAAGATTTTTTCACCTAATTAAATCCAAATAAACTAACTATCTGGAGGAACCAGGAATGTCTACAGTAGGTTTAAAGAGATGAAAGTTCTGTGGGTTTCAGTGTACTGGCATGCTTTGTGTATCACTTGAAAAGACTCGATGAAAACTGTATTTTGCTGATGACACAGAACTGTGCCAAAAGATACAGCTGAAGGGGAGTAACTGCTAGAATATTGGTTCCCAGTCTTTTTGGACCTACACACTACTGTTAGCCTCCACAATTTCCTGCAAACAACAATTTGATTTCATACTTTAAACTGAAAACTCTATGGAGGCACCAAATGACTATGATGGCCTACCATGCTCTTATAGGACATCTACAATCCTTGACCAGAGCAGGGGAACCACTGGTCTAGAAAGAGGGAAGACGGAGGTAGAATGAAAGTGCTGATTCAAGACTCCACACATACAAATCCTCACTTACTACAGAAACCAACACAGTTGGAGGTGAAACAGTTAAAATCTTTCAGATAGTTGGGTTCATGGCAGAGTCACCATGTGGGATGTGGATACAGATGTTAGGGGTTTCACAAAGCCTACTTGTTACTAATGGAATGATTTGATGGGAATTTTCTGCGAGAACTACGGGTAAAGGAAACCAGAGAACAAAGTCTGAGAAAAATATCATTAGGTCAGCTATAATGTGCCAGTATGCATGTTAGGAACAGAGAAAAAAAGCAATGCCAGACTGGTAAAACAACAACCCTCAGCTGGATAGTACAAGACCTGGCAGGTTACATGCTAGAATAATATGCATTTTGTTGCAGGGGCCATGTGGACAAACTGAGATAGGCTGGACTCTGCTAAACATGGATTATGTCACCCAGTGCAGACAGAAGTTGTTAGACAAAAGAGCTTAAAGAAGGCTCAAAAAAAAAAAAAAAAAAGAAAAAATAAAGGGAAGCAAATCAACAGAGGAACCCAACAGCTGGCAATACTGAAAGGAGGTATGAAGAAAGGATCAGCTCTGAGGATTCATTGGATGGATGTGCATGGAGATAAACTGAGCTATAATCTTGCTAAAGATTAGGTGAAAATGAAAATGCTGATAGTACCGCTGTATTTGGATTATGAAAAAAACAACTGATTGACCAACCAACCAACCAGCACTTTGCTGCAAAAGCAAATCCTTGCTTGGTAAACACCAAATGCAGATCCAGGCTCAAAACTTGAGCCAGCCACACATGTGACAGCAGTGCTGCTGCAGAATGGCATATGGGGTTTGAACTTGTTCTCAGGAAGTAAGAGCTCACTGGGTGTTAGGTCAGTCCTTACATCTGGGTGGAAACTTATAGTAATTGTGCAATTTCCCTAAAAAATCCCCAGAGATCTCAGTTAGGCATTTTGCCTTTGCAGCCTTTCCTGCCTTTGCTCTTGCAGTGCTTTTCATTCGCAGTCCTTGTGAGTCCTTTACATCACGTAAAAATACGGTTATTTCTCAAAGACCTTGGTACAGCATTACAAAGTCACCAATAACGGAAGTCCCTTTGGCCGTAATACCTGTCTTCATTGAGTCATGGTCACTTAACGGGGAAAAAAAGGAATAAAATAACGGCAAGCCTGGATTTATCCATTTTTCTTCCTTTTCCAGGCCGGCCACCGGAGCATCCTTCAGCCGCGCAGTCCCCGGTGCAGCAATCGGGGCGGCGGCTCCAGCATCCGCCGCAGCGCCGGCCCGGCCCCAGTTGCTCCGCGCTGCTCGGGGACGGCCGAGCCCCCTGGGGCCCCGGCAGTGCCGCAAGGTGCGCAGCCCTGAGCCGGCTGCCATGTCCGCGCCGCGCCCGCCCCCGCGGCGCGGGGCGATGCGGCGGGAGCCGAGCCCCGGGCAGCCCCCGCACCGGCGCGCAGGGGGCGGCGGGGCCGCGCTGCGCTGCCCTCGCTGCCGGCCCGCGGCGCCGCCGCCGCATCCATCGGCCGGCTCCCGGCTCCCGCTTCCCTGCTCCCGGCTCCCGGCGGGCGCGGGACATGCGCAGTGCCGCGCGCCTGCCCGCGCCGCGCTCCGCGGCCGCGCTCCGACCCTTCTCCGCCGCCTCCCCCCGACCCTCCTGCCGGGCGGAGGAGGAGGAGGGAACGAGGGGGAGGAGGAGGAGGGAGGGGAGAGAAGAGGAGAGAAGAGGAGAGAAGAGGAGAGGAGAGGAAAGGAGAGGAGAGCGACGAGAGACGCGCTGCAACTTGCTGCCGCTGCTCCCTCCCCTCCGCTGGCCGCGCTTCCCGGCCCCTGCGGGTGCGCCCCGCGGGACGCGCCATCCCCAGGAGCAGCTCTGCGCGGGGCCGACGCCTCCCGGTGAGTTGGGGACGGGGCGCGAAGTTGCCATGTCTGTGTTTGAGAGGTGAGGGAGACCCGTGTGCTGGTGCAGTCGCGGCGGGGGCCGGCGGCGGGGCCGCCGCAGGGCTGCGGGGCTCGGGCTGCCCTTGCCTGGCCGCGGTCCGCGCTGCGGGCGAGCGCGGCGCACAGGCGGTGATGTGCGGGGGGATCGGGGCGGCAGTGGTCACAGGTGCAGGGCACGGCCCCGGCGGGGTCATTGTGCGGCTCTCCGCGGCGCGGGGTTACCGCGCCTCCCCGCTGCTGCCAGCCAGCCCTGTAACTGTGTTTCCATTCAAATCCTATTATGTGGTGACAGTCTCCAGTTTGTTTCACAGTGGCATCTGCTCTTGGAAAGTCCTTAAGAGGAAAGGGTCGCTGGGGAGAAAGGGGGCTGCTCCTCAAAGAGAGCTGCAAGCGCAGATTGTCCCTAACGCACTGTGTACTGCAGGGAGCTTTCGGGGCTCCGGAGAGGGAAAAGGAAAAACTGGCACATGGTCACACCAGAAAGTTGTGTAGCTTGAGATGCTACAGACGCTAATGGGCCAATTATCTAAATAAACAAACGTAGTGATTTATAGGTGTCTGAACTATAATGCTGTAAACGATAGAGCTCTTTAACCTCTCTTTCTAATCTATTCCTCAGAGATTTGGTTTTAAGGAGAGTCATATATCATCTGTGGTGCTGAATGCTGTGGAGTTGATTACATTTGTAAAAGGAATGGCCTTTGAAATAATACTGAGCCATTAAGCAATAAATGCAGAAAAAAAGTGAGAAAGACCAATGATAAAATTTTGGCAGAAAATATTTCTCCCCTTCCTAGCAGCCTAGGAAGCCTAGAAGCCATGCTTGATTAACTTTTATCCAGAGTTGTTATTTTATTAAATTAAACTTCAATAAAACAAGTGTACTGTGTGAAACCAGAAGCAAATCCTCCCTAGTGCTCTTGAAGTCTGTCTGTGTTGCAGTTAAGTGAAGATCGGAGCAGCATCTTTTAAGAGAATTTGCAGAAACAAACACTGCTGAAGATACCCAGTAATGGAAATACATTGTCATTGTATTTATTTCTTGTAGATGATACAGAAGCAGACATTCCAAATTCTAGTGGGTTTTATTTTACATCTTTAAAAATCTTGTCCTCATAAATATACTTCTATGTGAGGTGCAGATTCTGAGCCTGTGGGGCATCTCCTGCAAGGGGTGAGTGTCTTTTGCCCTCATCAACAAAGAAAATAGTACAGCATGTGTAACACGTTTCAGGTCTGAACTACAAGAGCAATTTTATCTTTAACCAGCATTTCAACACAGGATTTTATTAACATAAAACCCATATTCAGGTCAGCAATGGGGATCTGCGACTTCCAAATGAGAACCTGATCTGAAGGCAATGCATTGCTCATATGAGTAAAGGTTATGGGATATGACAGTTGGCAAGCTCACCTATCTTTTGTTTGGTTCCTTTTATGAGATGTCATTTAATGAGGAAAAGAAACAGGTAATCCATTGCATTTGAAGAAGCAGTGCTCCTCATAAGCCTCATTGCCAGGCACATGAACATGAATGTGGCTTTAGATCATGTATTGTATACAAATGACTACTACTAGATAACTTTAGTTCTAAATTTATTCCACTATTAAAGTTATATTGATCAGAAAGTAGCATCTGGATTCCGAGTCCTAAATAAGAAACACTCGATAATCTAGAGCTAATTTATATTTTAAGTATCATGGAGGAATCCATGAGAAAAGCAATTGAGTTTTTCTTGCTGGCGGTGTGGTGGCATTTAGTTACGGAACACTCCTTCCTGGGGCACTGTGTACTTCATTGACACACAAAGGAGTTAAATGTGTTTATCAGCTCACTGATTCCCATGGTAAAGTGCCCATGTAGAGTTCAATGGCTGGAACAGGACACAGTCGTTTTCTTTCCAGTAAGGATGGGGATGGAAAGCTGAGGGGCTTTTTCAAAGTAGTTCCAAAACCATATAATTCATAACAGCAAAATACAATGTAAGAATAAGATTAATAGACCAAGAAGGCTCAAAAACATTTTATAATATTAAATAAAACAACTAATCACTCAAATAACGTTACCCAGGCTCCTAAAGCAATGCCTCTGCTTCCAGGTCCTGAGAATGGAGCAAGTTTTGGGCACAGAGTGGCTCAGCCCCAGACCGGCAGCAGGGGCCAGGCGTGCTGCAGCCTGGTGGTGCTGTGGCTGGGAGGGAGCCCAGGCAGGGTGAAGGGGTGCAGTGTGCTGCCATTTGCCTCATCCCCAGGGTGCCAAGCTGGGACCAGGAATGCCCCCCTTCCACGTTTGAGGTTTTGCTGAATGTATGGCAACTGCTGGTCCAGGCCCTGTATGGAACCAGCAGCAAATAGGTGCTGGATGAGGCCCTGGTTGTACACCCTGTAGCTTCCAGGCAGGCTGCCCTGGCTGCTTGCTGCCCATCCTGACATCCCAAGGATGCTATCAGTTGCAGGTCTTATACTGTGTATAATGATGCCAAAAAATTTCTGGTGAGGGAAGAAATTCAAGACAGCTTCTTCCTCAGGAAAACGGTCCATTTCTAAATGTTCATATAATCAGATAACTGCTTACATTGAGTAAAGCATGGAAAGGGCAAGCAGTGCATGCTTGTTTGTGTAATACTGCTAGTCATAAACTCTAAGCTTTGCAATCTCTACGCTATCGTGTGGGCTTTTGGAAGCCCTGTGAAAGCTGCAGCATGGATTAGGAAGCTGAAGTCTGAAGATTTGGCTGCAGATTTACTGCAGGTAGTTCAGATGGCCGTGGTTGCTGTTCCCCCATCTCCATCCTGGTATCCCTCACTCTCTGAATTGCCATGCTATGCCACAGCTTCTCCGTCAGTCTCTCCTTCCCCCTGGCCCCTTGCCTCCCAGAACTCCCCTGTGCCACGCTGGCAGCACTGCCCTGCTCATGAACTGGGGTGAATGCCAGCCTGCACGGTGACTCACTCGAGGCCCCAAGCTGCAAACCCCTCTACAGTTTCACTTTGCTTTTCTTCTGTGGTGAAGAAGCTCTTTTGCAACACTGTGCCTGCAGTTCCCTGGGCAGGGGAGGATGAGGGTGGTGGGACCTCCAAAGGTTGCTCCTCCAAAGGTGCACCAAGCACAGCTGTTGGATGGAGATGATGAGTGATGGGAGATGTGCCTTTGCTTCATGGATGTGATATAACCAAGTTTTAATTAAAGCATCCACAGTAGATTATTAGGGTAGATAAATACTGCCTTGTTACAGCCCTCTCGGGTCATATGTAAGCGGTATTCCTTTTAGAAAGGATGAATGAATAGTCAGTGTGAAGGATAAAGATCAGCATTGTTAATCACTCTGGAAGTCTTCCGTGGGAAAATGTAAACTCATGAGGAAAGATAGTGCCCATAAATGTCATTTAAGTATTTACATAACTTGAGGATAAAATTTTGATATTAAAGGCGTGCAAGTATCAAGTCATGTTTGGGTTCCTGTCGGAGATAACTAGGACTTGTACAGTTGGCATTGGTCAGTGGGGGGCTGTATTTCTATGTAATGCTTTGCTAGCTGTAATGAAGAGCCTTCCTTCAGTGGCACCTGTGAAAAAAATCTGATTTGTTCTTGTCAACATGTAGATAAAAACAGTAGAAACTTGGAAGGCTGCGTCTGCTTAAACTCCTGTGCTTCATGAGGGGCAAACTCTTCACTTGTGGTGTTCCTGGATAAGCAGTGTGCCAGGTGCTCTTATGGGAACTGACCATCCAGATACAGTTTGTTGCTGTTGATACATCTGCAGGCTTAGAAGAATGACTTCAGGTGGGGAAAAGTGGGTTTCCACCCCCATTAATAACAGGAAATGAGAGGAATTTGCCTCTGCTGTTCTTTGATTTTGTAGTTCTCACTAAAATTTCTTTTGTCCTTTTCCAGCTCTCAGAATGTGATACAACTGTTGAAAAAAAATCAGTGTGCTTTCATGTAAATACGATGAGGATGAGCCTTTGAAAACATATCTAGCTGATGCTGATGAATAAACAAACTTGGCCAGGGTAAATCTTTTCATCTAACTTCAAGAGCCACACTGTAATGAAGTAAATATAGATGTACTTAATGGGCTTCTTTCATCCAAATACGTAGCAAACCCTCTAAAGTAAGACAAACAAATTAAAATGGATTTCTAAGTGGCTTTTTTTTTTGTTGTCTTGATATTGGAGCAGTTTACTCTAGCTGGGCTAGGCTGGGAGTGGAGCTTGCTCCTGGAGCTGTGAACATTCTAGGGTGAATGCTGGCTTAAATAGGAGAGGGCAGAAGGAATGTGAGAGACCTGGCTCTTCTCCTGCAGTTGTTGTGCAGTAAAGGCAGGAAGTGCTCATTCCATGTGTAGTTTAAAACATGTTATTTGATGAGTGTCTCTGAAAGGCAGATTGTAGACGAGGCTTTGAGAGGCAGGGAAACCTGCAGGGGCTGCTGCCTGTTCCCCCTTGGGTGCAGCTCAGCCCAGGCTACACTAAGAGAGCCATCCAAGTACAGGATGAGTGGCCACCTGCCTCTGGGGCCTCCTGTGCATGATGTGCCGCTGCTTGGCCAGGTGCTAACCTGCCTGGGGGGCTTGCTCTGCAGGACACATCCAGGCAGTGCCCCAGCCTGGGTCCTGGCTCACAGACTGCCTGAGTTGGGTATTAAAGGTGGCCTCGGGGCCATCATGACAGCTGCCATAGACACAGCCATAGACACAAGGGTGATTGCAGTGGTTGTGGTGACTTTGGCAGAGTCGTCTTGGTTGGAAACTGAAGAAGTGGAGCTCAAAGAACAGTTCTTCAGATTTGGATGTTTACTGCATGACAGTGGATTGGGTTTCATTTCAAGACTTGCAGGATGACAGTTTTCAGTGGTAGCATTTGGGAACAGAATAATAGTTTCTTGTGCAAAATGTGTCTTGCACATACAACTGTTTGGTTTCACTGCCCTTGCTTTGTGAAGAAGATCAACGTGTATTCCCATTTCATGGATATGGAAATCATGGATCTTCTCTTTAAAAAGCACAGTTGTAAAACAATTTTACTTTAAAGACAAGTGCCTTGTTTTGAACCCTGTTCTGGAGAAAAAGATCTTTACTTGGTCTTACCTTATCTTAATAGGAAAAGTTCAGATCCATTATAGAATAAAACTCCATGCAAAGCTGGGCAATATGCTTTACAAGAGTTTGAGTATTGGACTTTTTAGATAACTATGTTGGCATAATTACAGAAATTCTTCAGGATGAGCTTTTTCTTTGCTGAGATATTCATGAGTAGGAAATACTGTAAAGAATTATCTCTATCAGTGTTAGAGGAATTTCATGGAAGAGATTTAAATCTAGGAGACTGTTGTACTTTGAAAAACATAGTAGTGATTTACCAATGTCCAAATTCAACTCACTGTTTGACACCTTGAATGGTCAGACCAAGTTTAGCTTGCTTCTGGTTGTGTTTTGCCATGTGTACAGAAGTGAAATGTACTAAAAATTGTTCAGCTTTGGATGTGTTCATCTGGGGATTTACTCATAAATAATTGATAACCCTCTGAAACAAAATCTCTTCATTACTCTGTGGATCGCTCACCTCTTCCCTCCCGCACTAGTCGTTCTCACTGGCAGGGGAAGAAGGAGGTGCTGCTTTAATGAAGGTGCATGTCAGCCTCCGCTGCTCCTTTCCAAAGGTCATCCAGCTAAACAACAGCAATGAAATGCTTGACAAAGATAAACATTTTATGGAGACATGTGGCATTTCAGTGTTTTAGAGGAACCACTAAGCTGCTGTATTTAAGACTTCTTTACATCCTAGCATAGAGGCAGTGCTTATGATGAATTACTAAATCAATGAAATGTTTTCATCTGGTGTGCTGCAGGACAGGACATCAAATTAAGGGTCATTTGCTGTGCAGTACCAATTATAGCTGTAATATTTGGGCTTGATCTTCCATGATTTTACTGCTAAGGATACTGTTAGGTATCCTAGCTCAGACTGTTTACTGCAAATGGGACAAGTCTTGGCAAGCAGTGGTTTCTCATTTGAGCAAGGGTTTGTGTGAGCTCCTATTTACCAGACATTGATGCTCAGTGATGATTTTACTTTCCTGCAAAAAAAGAGGAGCCATTCTGCTACCCACTGACTTAAAGTCTGAGTTGATCTAACAAAATCTCATTTTAGTGGAAAAAATGTCTTAATGTAAGATCAGTTCATCTTTCTTTAGAAAGAGTTAGAGTTACTAGCCAAGTTCTGTAGCAGTCTTTAAAGGTGCTAATACTTGCTTGCATTTAATAGCCTTAACTATTACTAATGTACAGGAAATGTTCAAATCACATCATTGAGAGAGAACCCTAACAAATCTTACAGGTATTTTAATGTGAGGTTTCAGATGTTACTCTTGTTTAATTGAAAGGTGAATGCTATAAAGGGTTTGTCAGAGTGCCGTTTCCAGATGACAGCACTTTCTATGGAGTAACTGGAAGTGCCAGAGTGCTGATCCCAGCTTTCAGCTTCAGGATTCATAGCTCAAACTCTTCGTTTTTTACCTGGCAGAAGTATGCATCTGTGATGGTGTCCGTATTTGTATCTTCCAAAGAAATACTGGTTTCGATCAAAGAAAATGCGAAAGATTTTCTGAAATGGTAATCGTATTCTGGCTGATACTGGACAGAACAGAGCCTTCGCTTCTTCTATAAACCACAAGATTAAGCTTGCTTATAAAGGATTAACAGAGCTCTCTTCTGTTAATTCGTAGTGGTGTAGTTGAAGTGCCTGATTCTACATCAGTGGAAAATCCATTATCAGTCAATGGGAATTTTGCAGCTGAAGCCAAAGGGATTAGAGATTCATCATTCAGAAGTGACTGAAGGGGAGAGAAAGCCCTGGGTATGCTTGTTGCCACACAGCCACTGGGGTGTGCCCACAAAAAACAGCAAAGGCACATGTTCAGTTACCTCAGGCAGGCTATTCCAGAGTCATTTGAAAGGGTTCGTGCCGCTGTGCAGGGCTGCAGTGAAAGCTTACCTGGGGTGCTGCTGATAGTGGGCTGTTCCTCATGTCCAAGCAAGATGATTTCAAACTGGAAAAAGTACACAGAGAAAGATGAAGTCCTCTTCTAGGGATTGCGCTGTGGTGGGGGAGAGTTAATGAGGAGGTTCGATGAGAGTAGGAGTTAGGAAGAGCCATGGAAGACAGGATCAGGTTGGGCAGTGAGGGGTGCAGAGGAGCATGGGTGCCTGCACGATGCTCTCGTACCTGCCACTGCTCAGGCTGCCACGCAGGCACATTTAAGAGACTGGAGTGTAAGGAAGAGACAGGAAGAAATTGCTAAAGAATTTGCTACAGATGGTGTTGAGAGTGATTTCCTAACAAACTACACTGCCTGCAGAAGTTTCTTCATTCAATAAATAACAGCTACTTTTCCTTCTAGTAGAGTGGGTAGACCAACATTCGGACTGCTAGAGCCTGGAACCTAGAAAACCTGTGATTCCAGACTTATTTTAGTTGAGAATATTCACCAAACACATTCCAACATATAATTTTACTTTCTTTTGAAATGCTGTAATAGAGCTTAGCTTAAAAGTAGCTCTGATCCTGAGCCTAGCTGTGGGGAAAAGCACAACCTCCATGACCTCTGCTGCAACATTTGGTAGTTACTTTTCCACAAATGGAAGCTAATACTTCACAAAGAGTATTCGGATTAAAAATTACACTTTTTACAACAACCTGGTAAATGTAAATGTATCATTTTGACCTATTATAATAGGCAAGATTGTGTCATCTACTTTGGCAATTACAGAGGTTAAACGAATTTAATTGTCCTTTAATCTTGTTAAATGCAAAATAATTGAACAAACATCATGGAAGGTTGGGGCTCTCTTGTTTGTAGCTTCATCATGTATTAATCTAACACACTAAATGAAAGGCTTTATAGATTTGCTTGCCTAAGGAAAAAGAAGAAGAAAATATAGAAAGGCCAAATTAGATATGTGTGTATTCTGTCTCACACTTTGAGGTGCTGTCAGATATTGCCTCATTCTTAGTACATTTTGTAGGAAAGACACTGCTTTGCCCTTAAAAAGGTAAATGGTGACCTAATGGTTAAATAGTCTGAGTAAGCTCATATTTGGATAGGCAAAGTCACTTGTGCAGTTCCTCTCACACTCTTCATATAGGAATGTAATGTTGTAATTGGACAGGCAAAATAGTATACAAATGAACACACCATAAAAAGTTATATTTTGGCACTCTCTTGGCCATGTTAATTGACTCCCCTAGTTACTGTGCCTTCCTCTAGTTCAGCCTTTTTAGAAGATGATGTTGTCCTAACGCCAGCAGTGGTGCAATAACAGTAGGGGCAGATGTGCTCTTCTTGCTTACCTTCATGTAGCTGGAGGGGATTTGAAAATTGGATATTTCTCTCTCTCTGTCTCTGCAGCTCCAAGTAGCCCTGACACTGCAAGCCATGGATTAGTAAAATAAATCCCTCATGTTCATAGTGAAGTGGAAAGTATAAAGAGCATTTTCTGCCTTTTTTCCTCCTCTTTTTAATGTGTCATTTGCTGGCTGGCACAGTGACCTGCATTTCACGACTTGTGATGTGACTCACCGCAGAGCTTTTCTGTGTGGGTTAATTAATCACACAAGGGAGTAGCAGTATGTGACATTATGCATATGGACCTAAGGTAAACAGTTACCTATAGATCACCTATAATGAATGTGCACTTGAAATATTATCTGTAATGCACTTTGATTTTTCTAATATGATTTTCTTTTCCTTTTGTTTTATCTATTTTCTTAACTATGTCCTTGGTAATCAAAAAGGATGCAAACATACAGTCACCTTTTGGGGTTATAAGTGTAACTGAATTTGGAAAAAAATATTCCCGACAATTTAGTACATGAAATTTGCCAGTTCATTGGGAAATGTTTTTATGCAAGTAATGTAGAGGTATAACAGTTTATTTTCTGGGGTGTCTTGGTGGACAGTCTGTCAAACCTTTTAAATTCTTCCACTGATTGAATTGAAAGCAAGAATTAATTTTTTTCTGTTCTTGAAGATTTAATTTCATACCCTTGATTTACATTTCAGTATCAGTTGTGTATTTTAATTTTTGTGAGTGAACCCTGAAGCCCTTCCTAGTGACTCCATCTTTAATTTTGCCTGACAAGTCCATCTCATTTCTGCGAAGTTAATACACCAGGAATTGATTAGCATTAACAGTCAGGTAAATTATAGGGAAAGAAGTGATGTCTGGGTCTGGTGTGGGATCTGACCAGTTACGCTGAAGTAACAGATGCTGATTTCCCGGTGATTCTGTTATCATCCTCCTCAACAGGTTTGGTTACAACCAGACCTGGAGAAGAACTGGAGAAAACAAACTAGGAGCAGAGGATTGGTTTCCCACCAAAATGGGAAGTCATTATTATGAGGAAATTAGCTATGTTATTTACTCAGCAAAGCAGGCAAGCAGCAAGTAACTCAGCCTTTGTGTGTTTCCCATTTATTCAGCACTCAGGCATAGCGTGCAAAGGTAACACGGTGCACGGTGTGTGTTGGTTCCCAACAGGCACATCAACACCTGTAGCTCGTGTGGGAGGAAAAGTCCAGTTTATGAAATGGGTAATGGAACTCCCAGGCTCCTGCAGGGGTGGCCCAAGGAGCTTGTTGCAGCTACCCTGAGACACCAAAGCCCTGGAGGTTTCAACCTTATGGTTGGCTGTCTGGGAACCTGGAAACTCTTGATTGATTTTTGTCACTTTTTTGCTTCTCCCAGCTGTGTTCTTGGCCAGTGGTAAAATTAGCACAAGTTGTTGGTTTTAATCAGTTGTAAATAATATTTTATTCAGGAAACACAGTAAACAAGAAAACTTGTTTTCCCTTGATTTTCTGAGCTAGGCAGAAATTATATGTTGCAATGGTGTGATTCCCTGAGAAGGAGAATTTTGAAGTCTGCAGTTTCCGTGTTCCAGCTGGAACTGTGTCTTGCTCCACAGAGCAGTTGTATTTTTTATATTAAATATTAACTTGTGTAATTAATTACACTGATGCTTAAAAAAAACAACCGCTTTAAACAGAAAAGGCTTTTTTTCATTGGATTCTAGAGAAATAAGGAAAAAAACCCCAAACAACAACAAGAGCAACCCGAAAACCCAAACCAGTGAAAACAGTGCACACAGAAACCCCTTGGGAATTTCCGGGCTTAAGGCATCTGTCAATAGGCAATAGGAAATTGATTTTCAGAGATATAACTGATATTTTATTGTTCATCATTTAATAAAAGTTATGCTTCCTGCAGTTAGTTATGTGCTAAGGAGCGAGGTTTTGGTGGCAGGGAGAAGTGCAGTACTGCTTTCTCTTCCTTCCTGCACCTGGTGTTTCAGTTTGGCAGTGGAGGAGTGCTGGGGCTGAAGGCATGCACTGCAAACTTAAACTTGCCCTTTTTCACTCTCCTGCATCATCCTCTCCAGTGGACTTAGGTCCCCCAGCCCTGGGAGTGCTGGGTGTTTGGTACAGGAAAGGGTTAACTTTCAAAAGCATAGCCTGGCAATTCAGTGCCTGTGGAGCTTTAAATAAAGAGATGCTGATACAGTACAGACTGTAAAGTGGACCTTGCTGGAGCATGTAGCCAACATGGGATCAAGGGATCACAGGTTATATGCTGACAAGAGTCTGGCTTCTGCTGCTGCAGCTGTACCTGTGGCTGGCCTCAGCTGATCAGTGCTGTGCCCAGGGAATGTCACCTTCTGCTCTGCTGCAGAGAGCAGATAGGAGTTATCCCACATCCAAAGTTTGAACTTGTCAGTGGTAGGCATTGGGAGCAAGGGGAAGTGCAGAGTCCTGCCCCTGGATAGGAGCAACCCCAGGAACCAGTATGTGCAGGGGGATGACCATTTGGAAAGCAGAAAATGTGCAGGGCTTTGGGTGGACACCAAGTTGAACATGAGCCAGCAATGAGCCCTTGTGGGAAAGAAGGTGAACGGTGTCCTGCTCTGCATTAAACAAAGTAGTGACAGCAGGTGGAGGGAGGTGATCCTGCCCCTCTGCTGGGCACTGGTGAGGCCACAGCAGAAGTGCTGGGGCCAGTACTGAGCCCCAGTACTGGAGAGAAATGGATGTACTGGAGGGAGTCCCACAAAGGGCCATGAAGACAATGAAGGGACTATATCTCTCATATGAAGAGAGGCTGAGAGAGCTGGGACTGTTCAGCCTGGAGAAGGCTGAGGGACAATGTCATCAATGTGCAGAAATATCTGAAGGGATGGTGCAAAGAAGACAGAGCCAGACTCATTTTAGTGGTGCCCAGTGACAGGACAAGGGGCAGTGGGCAAAAACAGAAACACAGAAGGTGTTCCCTCTGAACATGAGGAAACACTTTTTTCATTGTCAGAGTGACTGAACACTGGCACAAGTTTCCCAGGAAGGTTGTGGAGTCTCCATCCTTGGAGATACTCAAAACCGACCTGGACATGGTCCTGGGCAACTGGCTCTGGGAGGCCTTACTTGAGCAGGGGTATTGGGTTAGATGGCCTCCAAAGGTCCCTTCCCACCTCACTCTGTGATTCTACAACTCTTAAGCAGCTGTGCTGAATGGGTGGCAGGACTACTACTGTGCCACCTTCTTTGCAGGCAAAGTTTTTTGAAGAGAGCCTGTTCTAAAATAACAGTTCTCTAGTTTATTCTTTAAAAAACTGAAAGAGGTTCTCCATTCTCACTGAAAAAAGTATAGTGATATACTCTTGGTACCTTATGGCTGCTTCTCGATTTGCTCCCACTTTTTCACCTTTAGTTTTTAAAAGATAAAATCTCTTCTATGTTCCCTGGATTGTACAGCAGGGACACAGTATCTGCTGTCTCCTGTTCCTGCAGGATGTGTGCAAAAGAGCAGTTATATCATCTCTGTTCTGACTGCGTATGGGAAAAATGAGGGAAAATCTAATTCTTCATAGTGACTTAAGCCTATAAATGTTGGACAAATCATGCTTATTGTGCAAACCCCTTCTCTTGTTTTTGAAGTATTTCCTTTCCTTTAAAGCCTGGTTCTTACTAGCTTAATTTCTGAGCCATTTGTAGCTGGCATCATGTCCCATGTGCCTCCACAGCATAGCAGATGAGGTGCTGAGCTTAGCTGTCATATTAATAGGCCTTAAGAAGTATCATATTCAAGACTCAAGGCAGGAGACTTTTATCTACACAAGCCTACAAACAGGGCTTTTGTAAACCACAATGGTTTGGTGTGTGACTGCATGGTCCCTCCTCCTGGTGATTTAACAGCCACCTGGAAACAAACCCCACCAAATGTGCGGCTTTTGATGCATGCGGGAGCAGTGGAGCTGTTATCAGTGACCTCAGCCTTCTCCCTTTGCCTTGCAAGCTCATTTTGTATTAATTACAGGCATGGCTTTAATCTTTGTCAACAGTACAGCAGCAGTAAGAGTTATCCTTTGGCTATTGATGTCCAATTTGTTTTTATGACCTCAGCCTTTGTTTGAAAAATAAGGACTGAAGCATTTTGCATGTAAATTTATTTCGTATTCATGATTTTAAAAATTCACAAAGAATTTGATCTTAGATATACTGCTGCTGCCTTCTCAGTGTCAGTACAATTGCTCTAGTGCAATCCTTGGAGGCCATACTAGGTTTTCCACATCAGGGATAGTTTTCTGAGGCAAAAGAGGAGCAGACTTTAACGTAAGTTGTTTGATTTTTCCCGAAGGAGAAGGACAGTTCCCATTTTTGAGAGGATGAAATCCAAGCCTTTACACAGGTCTTCCCCAATTAAAGGCGTGGACAAGAGCTTAGTTACCATTTACATTTTAAATATGCTTGCAATAGCAAAGACTTCAAAAGAGTAACAGCTGGATGTGTGACAGTGGCTGAGTGGCTGAGACCTCAGTGAGCTGCCAGATGGGTGACAATTTCTTCTTTTAACATCTGACCTAGGAAATGGATGTAGACTTAGGTAGGAACAAGTTTAGCCAAGAGAGATATCCCTTTGTCCAGAAAAGAGATTTTGTTCTTTGACTTTGGTACCTAAAGTCTGTGGTGTAGTAAGAAAAGTGCTTTGGAGGATTGGAGTTCATATGGCATTTTAGTTAATTTAAAAATATTTAGGGAAGTTCAGAAACAGACTTCTTTGTTAACCAAAAGGTTGCAAATGTTGACAGGCATAGGTGTACATGAACAATGGCTATTGAGATTTCCATGATAACTGAAAATGTAGATTTCATGCCACTTTGGAATTTGCATTTTCATGCCCCATTGTGGCTTTGGAGGGATTATACCTACAAACTCCTGGTGCAGAGAGGTAAGTGCATGGATGAAGTGACATTTGGTGCTACATTTGCTCTTTATCATACAAGAGATATATTTATTTTTAGTTTTGCTCATATAAAAATACTGCAGGCCTAAAACTGAGAAGAAATATTTTTGTATTTCTGTCTTTTTGTTGCAACTAATTGATACAAGTCAGAGATGCTAATATCTGTAGCTAAGAAGAAAATAAATCAGTGTTGTTTTTTTTTTCTGATGTACATTTTATTTTCCTTATACTGTGACATCGGCAATGAACTCAAGAATAGCACTGCTGTTGCATTTAGGCAAACTTACCACTTGCAATACAAAGAAAATACACACCAAGACTTCAAAGACTTTCAGAAAAGTTCTGAATTATGCATGTAAAAATGTATCTTTTAAATTTTAGGGCTTTTTAGACAATGAAGTACTTGTCCCACACCCAAAAAACAGTAGATCAGTTGAAAAAAGTCAGAAGAAAGAAAATTAATATCCTCAGGCTCAGCATGGGAAGCTGCTTAAACACATTGCAAAAGTCACTTAAGGCATCTGTATATAAGCAAGCAAACAGTGGTCTGCTGAAAGCCCAAATGTTAGGAGTTGCTCAGACTACAAAAATATCCTTGAGCAGATGGGTATCTGCCCCTAATGATTCAAACAAAAAAACCCAGCCAGACTGTGTTGAATTGAATGCAAGCTGAGCATGAAGATCTGAAAAGGATTTTGAAGGGTAAAGAGTCTGCAACGTAAAAGAGACTTATGAGCTGTGTATATATCTGTCAAAAGGTGGATACCTGTAAGAGCACTGGTAGGCATGCAGGGCAACCTGACAGGACATGAGAAAAAATGAGAAATCAGTTGAATTGGTCATTGCAGGAGAATTTGGGCAGGTGTTGCGTTGAGTAACAAAGATGAGAAGTTGTCAGACTGCTGAGGTGTCACAACAGAAATGCTGAGAATACAGAGGTGTGACCATATGTTGTACAGAGGATGGGCAGTGCTCTGAAGAGGTAGCACTGCTGACAGAAAACACACCACGTGCGTGGATGCTGCAGCGGCGCTTTGTGAACCTCACCAACTGGATTTCAGTTTAAAAACCCTGAAATATTTGGTGGAAATTTGGTGGTGATTTTGAACTGGCTGGCAGTGACAGTCCTGGGAGGGTATGAGTTACCAGGTGGACAGTTTCTCTCCTCAGCCCACTCCAGCTCCCTCTTTTTGACTTCTGCTGCTTCCCTTCCAAGTGGGTGAGCACAGCAGCCCTGCTGCCTTCAGTTCCTGTCGTCCTGCCTGCAAGCCCCTAACTAGCTCCATCATCTAAGTCCATCCTCCTCAAAGTCCATCTTATAGAGCAATGGGCTTTATAAAGAAAACTTATTCTTTACAAGGTATTCATTTTCAGTTTCCCTCTGATTTGCGAAAGGAGAGAAAAATAATGGAAAAAATGGGTGCTTGTCCTTTTGGATATTTCATGAGAAGGCTGTATTATTTATAAATAATTTATGACTTTGAAGCCACACACTTTCTCCCCAGGTTATATGTCTTTTATAACTGAACTGTGTGATTTACCTTAAATTGCCCATCTGTCATGCATCATGAATCTCCATTCAGAGCTGTTTCTCCTCTCCTGTACGGCCTTCACCCGTGGATGAGAGATTTGCATAAAATGATTTCTTCATGTAAATGTGATCGGGCTGCAGCTCCAGCATCTTGTTATAATGTCTGAACCAATCCCCTTGAATTGGGCTAGCGTCTGTCTTGGTAATTGAATCTGTTTGTTTGTTCCCATAGTTTGGGGAATTATCAGAAAGCAAGATGCATGTGCTGACATGCTTTTACTGCAGCCTTCGTAGCCTTACCCTATCCTAAGGCTGCTTTGAAAAAAAACAAGAGGAAAACGTTGGGATGGGGGTCGGTAGTGCTGCAGCTCAGGCAGGGGCTGGGGCAAGAGCCAGGGGCTCCCTGGGGGCAGCCTGGTTATCTGTTCTGGTCCTGAGCCAGGAGGCTGCCCCCCTCCCTGTGGGGGACAACCCGCCCAGGGCCCAAACAACCGGTGTGATTAAAATGCTTCGTAAGCCAGAGAGATAAGGAGCCCTGCCATTTCAGTTTGTGTCATTCAGACTATGACATGGGGCTTGATGGGGGTCTGTGAAGTGCCTGGCTGTGTGAAGCCCCTGGCTGAGAACAGAGCAACCAAGTATCTCACAGGCTGTACCCCTCTGCTCCCCATAGTCTCTGCCTTGCATTTGTATTTTTGCCCCTAATCACTCTTTTTGGCTGACCCTCTTGATTCATGGTCTCTCCTCCCTGGCCTCACTTTCCTTGCTCTGTTTGATTTTTCTTTCTGTTCTTCCAGCTCCTTTGGTACCTGTCTTGTCCCAGCTTCTGTGATCTTCCTGGCACCTCCTCAGGTGCCTTTACTTAAAATCCCTTTACTTAAAGCATGAATAACTGAAATAATGAGACACAGGCCAGTTTTCCCCCACTGTACACATATGCATATGTATGCCCTCACCCACTCCCTTGTCTCTCATCCTTCTGTCCCTTTCTGCAGCAGTCTCTGGAGAATGAGATTATGTTTTGGTGTGTATTTAGCACATTTTTGCTGCCACCGTGTGAATAGCATTGACTAATGGTAAATATATTTTGGAAACTTAGAGTTGTGTTCTAATGTTCATTCAGTCTAGTAATGCCTGAAAAAGGATCATGTAGCTTAGTCTGTCATCACCATCAGTAAGATGTTTTCCTGTATTGAGGTTGCCATTGCATAGTTTTATAATTTTGAAGTTGGAAAGGAAGATAAATTAATAGATGATATGGCCTCTAATAATTATTTAATGTTTTTATAAGAATGTTAGTGTTCTGAATAATGGTTTATGGGAAGTATCTGCTAATTTAGGTAATGAAGATAGTATTTCGATCAGGTGTGTAGTAAATGCAGAAGTTGGTGGGTATTTTTTGAAGGCTTGTACAGCTTTCTGTAATTACCAGATAGATAATATGAACTTGCCAGATCCAACATGCTAATGATTGCCTTCCAGCTTTAAGAAAGACAGAAATTATATGCTAGCAGTGTCTGAACGAGATTCTGCTTTGCTAGTGTAATAAAACATACAATACTGTGCTCTCTTGCCATTGCATAAACATCCGTGAATATGCCCTCACTCTTTCAATACAGAAAAAAATGAAGATGAAGCTAAATTTACTTTAGGAGTACTCAAATGAGTATTGATGACTTGAGAATGCTGGGTTATCAATAGAAGATGAACTGCTTTGCTGTTGTCTGACACTTTGTCTCATGAATCATGTTCAGATAAAAGGTAAATGCTCTTACTGTCCAATTTTACTGTTTTAAATTGCTACCTTTTCAGCTTTGGCCGCAGATTTCCTGAAGCGAGCTCTCTGTGGCTGAGATGCAGGGTATTTTCTTAGTGATGACTTTTTTTGATCTGGCTCTGGACTGTGGTACCCGATTAAAGGCAAGTCTGCTAAGATCCTGGCATGTGACAATGATCTGCTGTGCTCTCTGTTCCACAGGCAACTTAGCACTGGTCTGTGCATGGCCTTTAGGAGGACAGTAAAGAGAACTGTGTGTGGGTACTATTCTTAAATATATCACATATCCTTGATGCCTTGCAGTTGGGTCTAGACTAAAGGGGAAGAGAGCACTTTGACTGTTATGCTACTAGCCATTTTATTATTTGCATCTTACCGTATCTCATTTTTAAAGGAATAATTTGCAGCCCACTAACCCCTGTGAGATGAAGAGAGTTCTTTCCAGTATCCTAAAATGCAGTTAGTATGGGGGATTACTACAGAAGAACATGGAGAGCTTCAGTCTTTCATATTTATTACCATTACATTGGGACTGTGGAGGCAAAGGAGCAGCCTGAGATAGCAAGTAACCTTTGAGAGTAGAAAAAAAAGAGCCAAAAAATGGTCTAAACTGCAGCAACAGTATTCCCGAATCTGCAGGAAATCATCTGATCCCCAGTTGATATAAAATATGCTTACAAGTACCGGGTCTTTTGAAATTGGTGTCTTTGTTTCAGAATTAAGCCATGCAGCCCCAAGTGGTATGAATTTACTGGGATATTGCTACAGAAAGGTCTCTGGAGATACAAGGCATTAACCTCACCTGTTTGGCTCAAGAGCTGTGAACTAGATCCCACGTTGCGTGAGTGTACTTTGCAGGAAAGGGGGGGAATGCTGGGAGAAAGCTTTTGCACACTTATTCTGATTTATCCTGAAAAACCCATAAATTAGATACCACTATTAATGGTGTGTGTTTATACTGGTCAGTGTTAGGAGTAAGAGGCAAGGCTCAAATTTTCCTGCACTTCTTTCAAGGTGTGCCTGTAGTAAACTCTTGCTGGATACCTTCCTGTATCAAAAGTCTCAGTATCTCTGTCACTTGTACTAAGGTAAGGACTGAAAAAAATGTTGCCTGAGGCTTTGAGGGTGATTTGGGCACAGAACCCTCAAGTTCATTGGTAGATGGAATGCCAGGAAATTGACTTCTATGGTTTTGAATGACTGCTGCTTATTCTCTTGTCTTTCCTATCTCTCCCCTACCCAGAATCTTCCCTTCAACTTGCTCTAGCTGATGATATGGAATTAGAATTTATTGAAATGACTGCATCAGGCAGTGGTGAAATCTCCCCCCCCCCTTTTTTCTGGAAGCTAAGAGGCTGCTTTTGACATCCAAGTGTGTTGCCGAGTTGCTTTATGTCCTAGTTAGAACAGCTGGGACCAGTTCATCACTGTATGAGTGTAACCCAAAACTGTGTATTCTATAGCCTTCCATGCCATTTCCCAGAAACTGTTGTCAGTAGATCATTTACACTCTCTGCCCAGAGCAGCCTGACTCCTCAGGCTATAAACTGGGTTTTAAGAGGCCTTTGAGATAGGAGGATGTCCCCTGTCCTCACACCCATTGTGGAACTCCCCGCCCTGAGGGAAGTACTGGGCATTCCTGCCTGAACTGGAGAATATATGATCTTGGAGTCTTGGAACTTTTTTAACCACTCATGGGATCCAGAGGAAGACTGCAGACCACTGCTCTCAACCAAACTGCAACCACCACTTTTCAACCAGACTGCAATCACCACTCTTGACCAGACTGCAACAGCACTCTCACCAACAGGTTTTCCCCTCTCCCTTTACTTTGGACTCAGGGGGCCCAACGAACACCACTCTGTTCATGCGCCAGAGTGCTGGGTTATACATTTGGGTTTTGTGGGTTAAAACCAATTGTTTGTATAATCGTACTTATTGTATTATTTTATTAAATTGTTATTCTGACTTATAATCTCTCTTTTTGAGTTGGGTTCATTTTCCCCTGCTGATTTGCCTTTAAACCAGCACACTTTAAAAACTACTTCTGTACTGGGTCATGGGAAAGGTTTTCAGAGCAGTATTTTACCCTGATGCATCTATAATCTAGCAGCAGCCATCAGCAGCATTACTTCTGCAGCTTTTTCAATAAAGTAGTAAATCTCACCGTGATTTTTCCTGGGCTCTGCACACCAGTTCTGTGTATTAAGTTGCACAGAGAACACAGCATAAGGGAGTGGTTGTGTACTTATCAGTTACCATGGAAGTAATTAAGGGCACACCTAGCCTAGTGGGCCCATGAGCACTCAGATCTGGGTATACAGTCCATGTGACACATCAGAGTGAGTGGGGCAGGTGTTCCAGCCCTTGTCTCACTCCTTCCATTGCATCATAGCACCTGGATGTGGTGTTCCAAGGGAGCCCGCACACCCCTGCTTTGCTTGCCAGCCTCTGGAAATCTGGGAAGAGCTGCAGTGACAAGAGCACCTGAGTATTTCTGGCAAGTTTTGGACATTTGTTTACTTAAGTGGGTGTTTTCTTCAGTCATACCAAAAAGATCTGGCCACCCATCTCATGCAATTTGCCAACCTTGTCCCTGTCTTGTCTGGCAGAAGGTGAGGGTCATTTTTTCCACCCCTGTGGCTGTACTTGGAAAACACTAGCTATGATGGGAGACATCAGTACCCTGACCAGCTGTAGCTGGCTCCTCACAGCCTTCTCAATCCCAGTTTTCCTCGCTTTTCCTTACTTTTCTTCCATTTTCTTACTCTTGTTCCTGTTCTCACAGGAGTATGCCTTTCTCTTTTCAGAAGGCAGTAAAAAGCATCTCTCTGACATAAAGCTTTTTCCTAGGTCATGTCAAGTTCTGTCTTCAAAGAGTAGAGATACTTGAGCTTCTCAAAGAAAAAGGATGCCAAGACCTTTTGACTCTGGCAGTGAAAAGTCCTTTTCTTAGGCTTCATTTTCAGAAACGTATGCACTGTTTTAGTGGAGATACCCTAAATTACATTTAGCACGAGGCTGCATTTTTTAACAGTCGAAAATTATCTGGAAGGGGGAAAGTGCCCAACAGCTGTAGCAGGCAGCACCACTGCCAGCTTCACCTCCTCCTTCACATCAGGAAATGCCAGTTTGACTTTGAATGTCTTCAGAGTCCTTTTTCACAACATGTTGGCAAATATGTAGTCTTGGAAAGATTTACTATGATGCTGCAAGTTTTACAAGGCTCCCAGTAGAGTCAGTTGTCCGAGGAGGATGTGATGCATGAGCAGTGAACTGCTGCCTGCTTTGCTGGTTTGTAAGAGTTAGTTGAGGAGTGAGAGCCCCACTTTGGAGTTTGAATTGTTTGTGAGTCCCTTGATGGTAGGACTGCATGTGCATTTGTATATCTCCTAATCATCCTTCCTCCAAGACTGGTTCTATATGTGTAAATCAAAAAATAAAAGACACCTCCCAAATTCCAGGAGCCTGTATCACCATGGTCTTACCATTTTATAGAAGGGTCAGACGGGGATGCTGATATCTGGAGAAGGATTGGTGGTACGACAGAAAGTTCACAGCTGTTGAAGCTGATTTTTGAATTTTTAATGGATAAACTTGAAGAGCAGTTCCACCAGCCTTATATTGTTCAAGGTCTGTCTATCATGTACTTTTTCCGAGGTAGTAGAATGAAGACATGATCCCCAGGGAGTTAATAATAATTCTTTCATGCTGGGAAAAAAAGTGAAAGGAAAAATGAGCTACATAAGATTTGCCTGTGACATTTAAAGTCTAAATGGGAGTTTGTCTGAGTAATTTATCTTTGGGTATTTGCAGGAGGGAGAGTAGGAGAATATGAATAAGGGCATCTTAGTTACGTTTGAGCTTTCTGATAGATAAAGAGAATTTTTGGTGGCTCCGTCTGGCTGGAAGGTCTATCTGTGTGATCTCTTCTCTGGCAGATGGAAGATAACACTAGGAGGAGTACTTTAATTATCAAAGCATGAGAATTACTCCAGTGCAGTATCACCCTGAGACACTGCTTTCTTTCAGAGTGACAGGTGATGTTTCTGGGATGTTAGAGAGAGCTGATTTCCCCTTGCTGGACCGAACTTGTGTACACCAGATTTTCTCTGGCAGTATTAAACTTGTCCACATTGTGTATCTGTTGCTGGTGAGGAAAGAAACAAAAATACAAAGTATCCTTACAGAGAACATAGCAAGTGCAAAGGGACTGAAGGAAGAGGATATGTTCATCGATTTGATTAATATTTCTTTCACAATTTGCTTAGATTCTTTGAGTTCCTACAAACTACTTTTTGAAACATGTAAAAGATGATTAGACTGACATAAATTGAAAACTTTCTGCATGGAGAGATTCTTTCTCAAAGTGCGTAGCAATTTTCATTTCCCACTGTTGTTGGCTTTTTGCTTGCACAGGTATTTGAGCAACCTCACATTTCCATCAAGACTTCTCTTTGCAGTGTGCAGGGTTCCATGTGAACCTACCAACAGTCCTGCATCCAGACCTTCCTTTAATTTCTAGGAATAACATTCAGCATGTTCTTGTGAGCATCAGGAGTTAACTAATGGAGGCACCTTCTGTGAATTGCCTACAACTTTGGCAGTTTTCTGGTGAAAAGGCTAGAAGTAATGTTCCATGAGGAGTGGCTGAGGACTTTGGGTTTGTCTAGTTTGGAGAAAAAGATGGTGAGGGGCAACCTCTCTACAGCTTCCTGAGCAGGGGAAGTGGAGAAGGAGTTGCTGATACCTTCTACTTGGTATTCAGTGGTAGTATATGTGGGAAATGGTTCAAAGCTGTGTCAAGGGAGGATCAGACTGGACAATGGGAAGTATTTCTTTATGAAGAGGGTGATCAAACACTGGAACAGGCTTCCTAGAGAGGTGGTTGATGCCCCAAGTCCCATCAGTGTCTGAGACACTTGGACAATGCCCTAAACTTTTGGTCAGCCCTGAATTGGTCAGGCATTTGGACTAGATGACTGTTGTAGGTCCCTTTCAACTGAAATACTTGGTTCTTTCTGATTATTTTACAGTTTGGATGCTGGCTGTACAGTGGAATGTGCTAATGATACACAGCAGACCATGAGGTTGACAAAAGTCATGTCTGTGAGACCATATTTGGCTCAGTCACCATTCCCTTTGCTCTGGAGGAGGTTAGGAGAAAGCCATTTGAGGTAGCCCTTTCATACATGTAGACTATATATTTCCCAACTTATCCGTGCTTGTCAAGGCACATCAGGGTAGACAGTTTGTGTCACACCTCCATCCAAATTCATAAATGTGTATAGAGATCTTCTTGTTGATAGAAAATACTCAGGTAGGTTCTTTCACTGTCCCTCCATATGGATCACTGTATACGAACTGGCCCCTTTTACCACATAAATATCGTAGCCTCATCTGTGACATTAACTTACGTTTGTACAAGCAGTCTGTGCTTTGTTCCTTTGAAACCTGGGGCAGATTAGGAACAGTCACCTTTTGGGCAGGGTTTCTGAAGTGATGTGACGAACTACTTTCTGTGGAGCTTCCCTGTATAATTCACAGGTACATCTTGCTATCCACCCAGTTACTACCTGTATTACTACTACTTGCTCAATCCCGTTTTTCAACATGAAGTTCTTAAACATAGCTCATGTCATATCTTCAGGAAGTGCCATTGCAGTAATCCCACTGCTGGTCTTTTGCTGTCTTTCAGTGCTCACCAGCACCAAACAATAACAGAGGGTACACCGTAAACAGCTAAGGTTCCAAATGTCAAACCTCAGGATCCTGTTACAAAGAAGTTAAGACAATAGATGGGTTACTCTACAAGCTTTAATTGAGATGAAAATGTTTATTGCTTCTTAAATATTTTCTCTGTTTTATTTTAATATTTATAAAACTTCTCCTGAGTTAAGTCACTTCAGTAAATTTACTTTTCTATTAATACCCTAACATGGCTGTGTGGAACTGGCATGTGATTAATAAATTTAATGGAGTTTCAGTCTTGAATGTGATTCCTTTGGTATGCTCTCTGATTTTTTTCTCTTTGCTATTCACATTGGCCGCCTGAGACAGTCCGTAATTATTTTTTTTTTGACGTAACATTCATTTTTATTTCATAGTTGATAGCATTATTATTTTATCAAATAACATGATAAATTGGTACAGCAAGACTGCAGCAGCAGTCAAAGCACTGATGCTTTCTAAAGGTGCACTTTACCTCTGCTCTATTATCGCTGCCCATTTCATTATTTGCAAGTTGATTACAGCTGCGTTTCTCAGGGGCTATGAAATATTCAGCAGCCCAGACTAGCCTGGGGAGAATTGCAGTATTTGCAGCCAAACACCTGCCCTGAAAGGCAAAAAAGAACCAAAAAGTTCCTGTGTTTAAAAGTTCTTGTGTTTAAAAGTTTAAAAATTCCTTATTTTCTTTAGCTTCCCACAACACTGGCTATAGGACATGCTAATTAGAAATTGCAAACTTGACTTATGCATGTCATTGCATGGGAGGAAGAATAAATATACAACTACTGCATTTCTGCTGTACTTGCCTGGCCACAGTAAAGAAGGAAGAAAAGTGTTGGTATAATTGGTTGCCTGTGTGTCAGTGTGAGACAGCTGACATTTGGGGTGGAGTTGGGAAAAAACCACTCTGTTAATGGCAAAAATGAACACTACCAGTTATGTTTTCACACTGTTTCTCTCTGGAGGACTACCCAGCAATGATTGACTGAATGTGCAATATTTTACCAAGTAGGAAACAGATAAGATTTTTATAAACAGGAAATTCCATCATTAAAGTAAAGAAACAATTGCTTTGACCTTGACACTGAGCGAGTAAGGCTAGCATTGTGATAATTGAGAATGTAGCTAAGCAACAGTTCTCCAGAAGCATACACTGCTTTATTTTTAGTGGAGTATGCCAGTAAGGGGAGGAGACACATGGATATGAATGAGCAAAACAACTGGTTAATGCTTACATAAAAAAAAAAAAAAAAAAAGAAAAAGATTTCTTTGTGAAAAAAGTTTGAGTTGTAATATGTGCTTATCCCGATTTTAATTTGGGCTTACATCAAAAGAAAGTAATTGAATCAATATATCCTTCTGTGGTCTAAATAGTCAGGTAGCCTGGCAGTCTCTCTGATTTCTTAAGTTGGTTTAGAAACTGAAAATTAATGGGGTAGAAGAAAGAGCATATTCCTTTAGAAATAATCTATTTTATATCTATTTCTGCTTACTTTAGTGGTAATTACGTTTCCTAATCTTACAGGTTAGCACTTTAAACCCTAATTTATTTATTGCTCTAACTTTGGTTTAAACCAGTCTTGCAATACCGCAGTGAGCTACTTCCCTACAAAGTTAACCGTGTACGACCCTTTAAATCTGAAATAAACATCCAAGGAACAGAAGGTACTTTCTTCTACCTAAGTCAATTTACAAACCAAACTAGTTAATTTTTCATGTAGGAAATGGAAAAAAAAAAGCCATCTGATAAGTTAGTCATTTTTATTATGTAGCCATTGCAGGACAAATTGCCACCACATGGTCACTTTGTTATCCTGTAAATAAAAGTATGTGTTGCAAGGCTGGTGCTGAGGGAAAATTTGCACCCTCTTTACCTCTCTCTGTTCCTGGTAAATCTCTCATCATTGACCTGGATGCTCCCTCTTTAGACAGTAAACCAATATGATTACTAGGTAACAATGAGTTTCTACTCATCAAACCCAAGCAGTTACAGAAATCTCTCTGAAGATACTGTCAAATGGAGGAGTATAAACAACCCTAACTTTACATATAATAGCTTTTAATTCTTATTTGGTCTATGAAATCTGTATTATTGGCAACATTGCATAGGTGAGACAATAAAAATATCCTAATTCTCAGCCTAACTTCTTTATCGGGTCTTTGAAAGCCAGAAGATAGTTTACAGACAAAAATAATAAAAAGGAGTTTAAAGACTGTATTAGTTCCTCCTGGGTATTTTAAATATGGGAAGAACACCTTTTCCTAAAGTATTTTTCTCTCGATATGATTTTAAATTTGATGAAACAGAGAATAATGTATATTGCCATATTCTTATCATGTGGCATAGCTGAATTCAAAATTGTGATTTTTAATTTTTTTTTTTTTTTTGCCTAGAAGGAAGGTTTGTCAATACTGTATCTCATTTCAACATCAAGCCCTACAGAGACTCCAAGATAATTGTTTATGCAACTGCTTTCTGTTTCCTGTGCTGGTCAGCTTGGCTTTAGTTCGGTTTTCTGAAAACTCCTGTAATTTATGGAAGTGCCAGTGCTAAGCAATTAAACTGGGTAGCAGCAATGTTACAAATAGATTTTACAGAAGCTGTTGTTTACAACATTGTGATCCATGATGAGCTGTGTGCCAGTGTACATGAATAAAATAAAGATGTCACACATTTTGAAAATGCAGTTGTTGTTTTTGTGTCTTAAAAAAGCAGCACTACCAGTCTCAGCTGAATGGTAAAATCAGCTGAATATGGGTTTGTATATGGTCATTCAGAAAGTCTTTCCTTACCCCTCAGCATCCCAGTCTTCTAGCTGGTTGTCTTCTGAACCTGTGTGAGAGGCATCATGTGTCCTGCAGCGCTGGCACAGGCTTTCCTGCTGCAGGTGATGGCCAGATTTGACCAGTGTATATATTGTGGTCAAGCAAAGCAATGACCACCTCATTGGAAATTACCATTTTAGCTCACTGTGCCAGGTTCATAAAAGCTGTTTCTGCTGTTGCAATGATAGATGTATAGATGCCACAGATCTATACATCAATTTGCTCATTTCAAAGCCTGTTTTAAAGCATAGCTAATGAGGTCATATGGGTATGCACAGAAACGAAACAAAATAGACTGCTGGGGGTTTGTATTTCATGTTCAAGTTACAAAAAGCTATTCCACTGCACTGGATGCAGAAAAGAATATTGTGGTTAGGAAGTTAGCATGGGCATGCAGTCTGCAGAGCATAGCTGGTACTTTTGCTTGGAGACCAACAAGATCCAGCCTTCAGGATGTAGACTGGTGTTGCTCATATTCATTTACTGGAAGTCTGATGAGATTTGAGCAACACCAAATTTATATTGGGTTGCCACTTAAATAATTAACAATTTCCAACACTTGGCAGATGGCGAATTTTCAAACACTGCAGTTATCTTTTATTCCAAGTGTCCCAGCCCTTGCTGGGTGGCTGTTACTAACACGTCATGATGTGGTACCAGACCAGACCTGACCTGGTTTTATGTAACACACACAATTTGTGCCTGAGTTGAGAAATACTGGTAAGATTTCAAGTCCTTTTCTTAGGACAGTGATAGCATTGAAACTTTATGGGGAATCAGTGCTTTGTTTCTGCATACTAAGCAGGTGGTCTTTATTATGACATGTTGGTAATACTACAAACAATGCAGTTTCAGGGTAACCCCACTGTGCTAGCTGACCTGGTGCATGTTCATATCTTTTCCTAAAGGAAATTTGGGTTACTCAGACAAGCTTAATTTTTTAACCTCAAACAGGTTTAACTTTTCCTTTGCAAAAAGGAGAGCACGTCTCTGGTAATGTACTTGGTTACCACAACTTGTCTGATCAGGTGCCTCCTGAGCTACAGCGTCTGGTTTTATAAGTTTCTGTGGATTTACTCTGAGTCTTTCTCTCAGTCTCTTTTTATTGCCTGTATGTAGTACAGAGATGCTTCAGTCACAGATTTTGAGCTCATGAGAAAGGCATAAATACAACAAACATGGTTCATAGAACCATTGCTTCTTGGGAGTACTTGTCTTTAAAATGAACATAGAATTCCATGGCGTTGACCAGACACCTTAGAGATAAAATCAATGTAAAATCAATTTAATACCACTCATGCTTGTGGTCTCTTATCTTGTGGAAGCCAAATGACAGTGATAGTTGTTTTTAAATCTGTTGAAGATGAAGCATTTTAGTTCTGAACTCTCATTCTCTCTGAAAGAGACTCAAATCTGGAAATGAAACATCTCTGAAACGTGAGGGTTTTCCCTCTCTCTTTTCTGTTGCAGTAAAAATGTGTTGATGACTGTGATGCATGTCTGAAGGACCTGGATAACCTGAACTTATGCATAGGAAATCAGAACTTGTGAACAGACATTATCATGCCATGTAATCCTCCATCAGCATTAGGCAGCAATACAGTGCCTTCTGAGCACAACTGTATGAGCATTATCCTTGCATTTCAAAAAAGCTGAGAATCTCAGACGTGAAAAAAAAAGGTGATTTTATTGGGGTTCTAGAGTCTTTCAGAACTTTTGGAAATCTAGATGTACTTCTCTTGAGTGAGGCTGGAAGGTGAGGACAGGATCCTTTCAACCAGCTGGTTGGTGGCGAAATAGTATCAAACTTTAGCCTGGCAGATTTTGGACTATGTAGAAAACAAGCAACCTTTCCATGGATCACTTGACCCATGAGGGTTTAGAAAGTGGCCAAAAGAAGTACCTTGAGATGGAGATGGGGAAGGCAAGTGTGACTGATGATAAAGGAGGTTGCTGAATTGAGGATTCCAGTCAGGTTGTCAGCGCGGAACTGGCACTGCACGCACAGATGTGTTTGGGTGTTTCACTGAGGGGTTCCTCCCTGAGATTAGTAAGGCTCTCAACATTACAGTCAAGAGGTTACAGCCAGTCAGTTTGAGGAAGCATAATTACTCATTTAAATAGCACAGAAAGGATAAGAAAGTGCGAGTCGAGTGGTCATTGCTCAAGTGTCTAAGGTCAAGTGGTCCTGTCCTCTGAGGGCTGGCAGAAATACATGTTGTGCAGTCGTTTTGTTAGAAGCAGTGGAATGGTGTCTAACACAGATTTGCTGTTGTAGGTGTGGTTAGGGCTGAAGAGCAGTGTCGCGTGGGGTCTTTATATAATAAAGTAGTGGAGTCTGCTCCTTGATGCGATGGTAATCAAAGAGACTTTATTCAAACCCGGCACTCCTTTTATCCCTTAAAACCATGTGACCTTGTGACCAATGGGGTTATCTTATTCTGGGCGCATGGCCCTTGAGCTTCCCTGCCCTGCCCTTGAGCTTCCCCTGCACATGCCTCCTACAGAGCAGGGTCAGGGTCTCTCGGGTAGGTCTCTGTAGCAGAACAGCTGAAGTGTTTGCAGGTCCCTCCCCTGCAACTTATGTCTCATGAGAACATACAGGACTGGTTTGTTTCACATGTGTGGTGGCTATGGCTCGGTATCACCCTGGTTTGCCCATGTTCCCAATGTCTCTGCTCTGGCTTGTCTGGCTTGCTGTTGGCATGGCAGAGGCAAAAAGGCCTGTGGCTGAAGGAAAATGCGTGAGCCCGGGTGCCAGTCAGAGAGGGCTTGCTGGCATCGGAGCACTCATGAAGATGGAGGGAGTGCTGTCAGGGACTTGGCTGTGCCCCTTGACAGGAAGGCAGCAAGAGGGGATGAAGGGGCACTTCTCTCAGAATGACTTCGGTGCACAGGACACATGATTTGGTGTGTACAATTTGCAGCTTGCCTGTGTTGGAAGTTACTCAGGAGTAGCTGTTCTGCTTTCAGTTTCCATCCTGGCTGTTTCCCGCTGAACACTGAAGGCCTGGGGTTTGTAAATATTCAGCATAAATAGAAATCCATACAAGCTTCCGCCTGAGCCTTCTCCTTTTTGCCTGTGTGGGTATTGGGGGATGGGTTGGCTTTTTTTGTTTGTTAATGGGCTTGCTGGAATTTTTTTTTCTTTTTTTCTTAAAAGTCCCCTCTCCTTTTCTTTATCATTTTACTTTCTTTGAGTTGGTAAAAGCGTTTTCTATCGGTTTTGATGCTAATGGGCTCCAATCACGTTGGCTAGTGTGAGCCTCAAGACGTGTCATGTCTCCGCCACCATCAGTAGCAGCTTCTGCACGTCTGCAGGTTTCCTTCCCTGAGATGTCAGGTTTTCCCTCTGCTTTCTTTAGATTGCCCTTCCAGATGGCCAGCTCTCCTGCAGGAGTAAGCACCCCCAGGCAAGGGCACTCAGCTGCAGCCTCTCAATCTGAGAGGGTCATAAATACATGAAGTTTGTGCTTTTCATTATACTGAACATAGCAGGAGGAGCCGCCTTGTCAGCACGCTCCCACGGGGAGGATCTGCACTAAAAGGTCTGCAGAACAGCAGGGGGGTGAAAAAAAACCCTTTGAGAGCAATGTTGCTGGGCTGGATGTTGGTGACTTGGAACCAGGGATCTCGGAGGTCATCCGTGGGTCTGACTGCAGCATGGTAGCTTGCCTTTCCCTCTTCATTTTCATCCCCTTTTGCTGATTGCCTGGGCGTGCTGCTGAGCCTGGGGTGCGTGTGGCTTTCAGGGTTGCTAGCAGCACTGGCAGCTTGCCCCCTGTCCCAAAATAACCTGTCCATCTCCTCACAGTTTTCCAGCATGAGGTCTGTGTTTTCAAGGAACATGGTGGTAATGTGACATTTTTGAGGAGGAGAGGATCAGTGAGACTTCAGCCCCACTGCCCATCTGAGAACAGGGAAGGGAAGTGATGTGCTGTCAGCAGGGGCCGAGTGCTGCTGCCTGGCACAGCCTGAGCTTTCCTGGTGATGAAGGACACATGGAAGGAAGGAGGTGTAGGAGACAAGCTTGTGCAAATAAGGTGTGGTAAAGCAAGTGAGCAGCGATTACTATGATGCTGCTTGCTATATGGTACGTTTAACATAACCAGCCCTTCTCGGACATAATGCAAAGAAATTTAAGAGCTGCCTCGTGACAGGAGTTAGGCTTGTTTATTTAGACCAATCCTGTAGAAGTGGAGCGGTTCAAACATTCCTGCAATGGGTTTGCATCTGTGGGTGGTGGGTGTCTGAACCCAGAAACCAAGAACTGCACCAACTGCAAAAATAGGCTTATGTTGCAGGAAAGACTAGGATGATTATAGAGCTGCATGAATGATTAATTTACCCTGCTTTTGTTTCAGTTGTGATACCAGGCCCTCTGCAAAAAAAAAAAAAAGGCAATTTTGGAAGATGTTCTTAAAATAAAAAATGTCAGTTCTAATAACAGCTTTACTATGCAGATGTGCACCAGCACTACTCCAAGAGGAATACAGTAAAAAATCACTTACTACCATTTTTCTGTAACATGAATATTTGGAATCTGTAGAGAAATAATCACCAAATACTTTGCAATCAGAATTATTCATATTTTAGGAGTATAATATTATTAATCTTCAAATAGGATACGCAGTGACATAGTGGTAGTGCTTTTTCAATAACCCTCTTTTAAGCTCAGTGTAGAAAGAATTTGTTTTGTTATTAAAATTACTCCACATATTTGAGACAAGATTTCAGCTGAACAACTGCCTAATACGTGCTAGACACATATTGATTTTTTTGTCTTAGCCCAACGTTTCCCCTGGGCATCATATTATTTATTCATAAAGCAGAAATGATGTCTGACAGGCAGTTAGAGGGGTGTAGAGCTGTGGTCCAGAAACAATGTAAAAAGCTTTGCAAGGACCCCAAGAAATCAGTGTGCTGATGCTAAAGAATAGCCTTTTAATTCTGAGCATACATTCTTGCAATCACTCAGTGTGGAATAGGAAATTTAAATAACAAATAGTTACTATTAAAACTGCTGGCCTAAATTTTCATTCATCTTTATTCCAATTCCCCGAGCCAAGGTGGAAGTAGGTATTAAAGGCAGCTAGCCCCTCAGCCGTAACACCAGCTTGCTGCTCCAGCCCTGATTTGCACATTTGTATGTAGATTTCTGTTGGAAGTAAGATATTTCTATCAATAAAGATTTAGAACCCAAACGTTGTTCAGAGAGCCAAGATATTCCCAAAATGTGCATGATTCATCACCACTTACTCTAATTGAGTGTTAGACTGATGTCTGTACAGCAGATTAAAATAATAAATAGCTGGTATTTTTAGAATGTGAATTGAAATATTTTGATAAGCTAGTCATTGTGATAGACCCGTTTGAAAAAAAAATCAGGCAGAACGTTTTTGCCTGAAATTTGTTCTGGTTTTGTTCATTCGACATTAAATCACAGCATACTATCAAGCAGTATTTTCTGGTGGAAGATGTATTTTATTTCCAATAAAGTTTTTTCTACTGAAAAAGATAAACTCACAGGTAATATTTGGAAAATTTTAGTCTGCCCTTATACTTTTCTCAGCAAGATAAATGATTATTGAAGTATTATATCTGAAATGAGATGGACATTGGAACATCTGGTCCGATCAGGCCACTATGGAATTTGTTTCTTGTATTTTAAAACACAGATAATGCAGTCAAGAAATAGCATGCTATCATGTAATTAAATATTTCATCTTAATGTATAAGGATAAGGGAACTGAACTAAATTTGTTCTGGCATTTCTTGACTTTCTAGGACTTGACTTTGAACCTGAATGTTCTTTGATATATATATGGGGGTGAGAATTTCAAAGTTTGCTTTGTATATTTTGAGTGGGGAGGGGAAATATAAGAAATTAATTCATTTCTACTCTATAGACATGAAAATTAATGTCTTTCTCTTGGTTAATAAGAAGGTTGTGTTATTTACAGTGAAACCAAGGCACACATTAACCTCATGAAGCTAAATTCACATGTATTCCTTAAATTGGATTGCAGAGCACCTTATAGTTGTTTTCCCCAGGGAAGGCTTTGACTTCTTCAATCATGAAACATCACAATAAATGCAATTTTAAATCACTCAACTAGGACAGCATAATCTGTGTCTATCCAGAATAAGCAGGAGTGCCTGAAACATGCAGACATTTGAATTTTTTTTCCCCAGGAAATGGTAGGGCTTTGAAAAAAATAGCAAACTGTGATACCTCACTGGTATCTTCTAGGAAATCAAATTTATGAACTTTCACGTTTAGTGTTCTGACATATGATGGCATTGGGAAAGCGTAGCAGTGTGTTTCATATGCCTGTCTTTCATGGATTTGAAAATCCAATTTCATTTTGAAGAAAGTGTAGCAAAAGTGACATTTTTCTGGGCTATTATACGTGTTGTAGTGGACACATTTTTTATAGTTGCCTGAGAGATGATCGTGTTCTGATGAGAACATGAAGTCATAAAAATAGTTAATTTCAAAAAAAATGCATTTGTATTTGTTCTTGCCAATACTTTTGAATGCTGCCATTAACTTGCAAGAATTACCATATATTTACTAGTAGGTTTCAAATAACAAATTTACTGCATAGCATTACAGATGACTGAATGTTACGTAGTGACTTTAAATGTCACTTTTCCAAACTATTAAACTACAGCTGTAATAATAATTCTTTTAATCTATTTAGATAGCTGGTAGCCATTCGGTTAATGATGTTTGTTCATCAAAAATTCAGCTGCATCTCTCTGCCTCTCTAAACTCTGTTTTCTTAATTTAGTTGCATCATTACCGTTGTCAGGAACATCACTCTGCTTTGGACAGCAGAAGAGTACCCACCCCCAGATAAAGCATTAAAACATAAATACACTCATTTTCCGCTTCGCCAGCCTGGAGTGCTCTTCAGGACACTCAGATGGAGGATGTGTGGACCAGAGCTGGTCACCCAAGGCTCAGTTCTAGTCAGTGGAGAAAGTGGCTACTTTTAGGACATGGTTTATTTAACATATTTTGGAGGCTTATTTTATTGTATGGTAAGTTGCATCTTACAAAAAGCTTAAAAGATGCTGTAGTGTGAAGGGAGTGTAAGTACCCAGTTGTGGGGTGGAATTCAGTTTCAGGCTGACACGTGCACGTTGAGTTCCTTTCTGAGCAGCTGGGTCTTCATGTGAGCACAGCATCTCTCTTTGAGCCACTGGGGACGTCATCCCTGTAGCTGGTGGAGCCTGGAAAGCACTGCCAGTCTCCCTGAGCCAGGTGCTGCTTGGTGGAATCGCTCACAACAGATGAAAGAGTGGGCTGGATGGGGCACAGTATTCATGTTATCAGGATGCTGGGACTCGGTGGGTTTTTCCAGCCTATAGTGATTTGTGACAGTAGCAAGATACATAGCAAGCCGGTGTGTTACCGACTGGCTTTCCATGGGGTGTTGATTCTTACTAATTTTTAGGACATAGTGAAGAGCACTAAGCAGAATAAAGATAGGCCATATTTTTAACAGGAATTTTTTTGTTAAGGTTTGTGTGAATACAGTACAGCACATCACAAAGAGGTTTCTTAATTTTGTGATGTTATTGTGTTCCTAAAATTAATTTCTTCTGATGCTTTGCTGGAACCTTTGATGAAAAGTTGTTGAATTGGAAACCACTGTTAAAAAGTTCTTGTATGGGAAGGTGATGTCTATTGCCTTTTTCTATTTTTTACCTTTTTGTTCCCTAGACAATAATTTACCTAATGCCAACATATCTTTGGTAAAACACCTAGCCTTACCAAACAAACAGATATTTTCAGAGGCTTAGTAAGAGGATGGCAAGTACTAGTCCATCTTACGGGTCAGTTGGATAATACGCTGCACTGCTGTTGAGACTCTCATCTGCTGACAGGCAAATGTGTTTTAAGTTTGCTCCTGAGCTCAAATGGACCCCTTAGGTGCTGCTCTTTTAACTTGGTAAAGGGGTGAACTAAGGAGATGACAGAAAAAATACTACCTTAAATATTTTCTAACAGAATTAAATAGCTAGTGCGTATGTAAATCAATTTATAAAAGACCAAAATAGCTATGGAACACAGAGGTTCCCAACTGTTGCCTACAGATATTTTAGGAGTCACTAGAAGATAGTAACTCACTATAACAACCAACATAGTTAATGGTGCCCTGGTCTTAAAAAATAAACTGTGAAAGTTGTTGAGTAAGGCGTGCCTCTTCCTCCAGAGATCTCTGTGACTGAGAGGTGTTTGGGAACCAGCTCTAGAGGTGCCTGTGGCCATAAACCAGTGCCCCCCTCAGTCCCCTGCCGAGCATGATCCACATATAGCTTGTGTACCTTTTACCTTGTTCAAACCTGCTGTTAAAAGAAATTTGTTTTCTTGTGAGCATTTCTGTAATGTTTGTGTATCTGTCTTAAAATAATGGTAATAAGAAGCAGTCTGATTTCATATCCAAAGCCCTGCTGGCCCATCCGTCCATACAGCCCTCCAGTTCACCTGCAATATCAACTTTGTCACTGCCCTGCTGTGTATTCAAAACAGCATCCGTGGGCTTTATTCATTGCTACGTTGAAGTTAAGGATGAGCTGTGGGCCGACATCAACACACTTAACCTCATTTTCTCCTTTTAAATCCCTTCTTAAAATCTCCTCTGCCATAATCCCTGCAAAAAAAAAAAAAAAAGTAGGTTAGTCATGTGTTACAGCCACTGCCTCTTGTGTTGACTGATGCTGTCTCTTTGTTTCCTCCTACTTCCTTGTCAACCTTCCATATCCACTTTTGGACATTTTTTTTATATTTAAATATGGCTTTCTGGGCAAGAATCATCTTTTTTATTCTCACTGAGCCCAACCTCCAGTATGCTTCTGCCCTGGCCTGGGACTGCTAGATGAGGTTCCCAGCACAGGAAGGATACCAACCTGTTGGAATGAGTCTAGAGGAAGGCCACCAAATTGATTAGAGGGATGAAGTACCTCTCTTATGAGGAAAGGCTGAGAGCATTGGAATTGTTCAGCCTGGAAAAGAGAAGACTTCAGGGTGACCTAATTGTGGCCAGGAAAAGTGGAGATGGGGTTTTTACAAGGGCATGTAGTGACAGGACACGGGGGAATGGCTTCAAACTGAAAGAGAGTAGGTTTAGATTAGATATTAGAAAAATATACTTTTCTGTGAGGGCGGTGAGGCACTGGAACAGGTTCCCAGAGAATTTATGGATGCCCCATGCCTGGAAATGTTCAAGGCCCAGCGGGATGGGGCTCTGAGCAACCTAGTCTAGTGAAAGGTGTCCCTGCCCATGACAGGGAGGCTGGAACTCGGTGATCTTTAAGGTCCCTTCCAACACAGGCTATTCTGTCATTCTATGATTCTGTGTTACCATAATGCAATAAAGAGAAAATAACTGTGATGGCTCATTGCTTCACAACTGTCATAGGATTTTTTACACCACCATTTGAGGAAAACAAATGTTGTTATCATATGGCAAGAGTGAAAAATGATGGCCTATGTCCTTAATAAGGAATGTTCTTAAAATATTTCTAATAATTTTGAAATGTATGAGCTGAAATACAGATATCTTTTTTCTTAAGAAAAGAAGGGTTTGTGACATTCTTTAGTATTTCATAGCAGATCTCCCAGAGCTTCCATTTGCAGGTATATGTTCAGCACTGCTTCAGGTCAGGAGTTTGGGAAATGGGAAGTTTGAGTATGAATGGGACGTTTCCTCAGTGTTTTTCTAAGCATCTGTAGGAGCTCTTTGCCAGAACCTGTGTTACCAGTTTAATCATAACACTTTCTTAGGTCTTCTGCTGTAGTGACTTTATGCCTTCCAGATTATGAGCGAAAGGCAACACAATCCTATGGGCTGGCAATATTCAGAAAATCAGTAATATAGGAGCCTTCACCTACACCTCCATTCATACACACCCACTGCAAGGCCATCAGCTTTCACGTGAGGGCATGGTGTGTGCCTGGACTGTCGTGACACACTGAAGCAGTACCACAGGTGTCAGGAACTGTGCTTTCAGGGCAGTGTGGTTTTTGACACGTTCAGGCACGTGTGTGTGGCATAGCTGTGGGCTCCATGCACTGCCACAGCATTTGGCTGAGGCAGGGTGGCTGCTTCTGTTGGGAGAGCATCAGCCTGGATAGATTTAAGTGGTTTTGCGCTGGAATCACATGCAACATGTATGGAGGATTTTTACACCAGTACTATTGAAATATAAATATACTTATACATGAATTTTTTTACATAAAATACCCTACAGCTGCTACTCATCAGTAGTTTTCTAAAAAATTAAGTTAAATTTCACCATCTTTTTTAAATTCAATAAGGGCCATGGTAATTGAAATAGCACATTTAGTCATCAAATATTTATTGAGGGACAATAATCTTCCTGTAGATTGTATACCTCATAAAAGCTCTCCAGTATGCTCTTAAAAGCATTTGCTTCCTTTTATTGAAATGTAGGGCCTACACACAGTACATGCCAATGTAGGGTAGGATAAAGTTTTAGCTACCATTTGGGATATGAATATTGTAATTGCCATTGAATCTATTTTTTAATGTCTCTCTGGGCATTGTACTCTTATTAGAAAGGGTTTGGTGGTATTCCCTTCTTAAAATCATGCTAAATCTCAATGTGTGGAGGTTTTTTATGTGTATATGAACATATCGATTTTAAATGTCACTGTCTATGACACTCTTGAAACAAGTATACCCAGGAGAAACTAATGTTCTTTTCCAGAGGTATAAAACCTATGTGATGTCTTTAGATGTGCCATGGTATTCTCAATAAATCGGGTACTGTTGGAAGGTCAGGTGTCTTTGGCATGGCGAGTATCTCCACTGTGCATGATAGACAAGAGGAATGCATCCATGGTGAGTTGACTCATTTGATGATGATGGATTGAGGTTGATGGCATATGGTGCCAGAAAAGATAGTGAATAGGAGAACTGCATAAGCATTTTTTTCATGTCTTCTGTATTTATGGGATGCTTGTCAGTATGTGCACACATAATGCATTTCTAATTGGGTCTTGAACAAACAGAGAGAGGGCTACACTACAATACTTTCCACTGGTGTGAAAGAGGTTGTTGGGTAAAAAGTTAAAATATACAAAGCTTAGTCTCTAAAACTAGGTGAAATAATACGTTTCTTGCTTATTGAGGAAGTCGTATAATGCATCAGGGAATGGAAATAAATTAAAACCACAAAATCAGAAGTATCAGGTCAAGCTTTTCCAAACTGAATTAAAATATATTTGAAAGGAAAATCTCTGAGATGCAACAACTTTCATTTATTTTTGTTTCGCCAGAGAGTCGGAACTGGACATCCATGTTCAGGGTTCAAGAGGAGTTCAGTACCTGTGGGACTCCAGCTCCAGGGGCTTGCTTCCCTGCAGACACTGTCAGCAAAGCTTCTCATCATGATAGCACTTTCTGTAGTGCAGACACTGGGCTACTCTGCCATGCTCAGAGCATTTGTTCAGTTTAAGCAACCATCGAGTCACAGCAGCTTGGGTCAGTAGTGACTTGACCCCTCAATTATGTTCAGTACTGTGACTAAAGCCTGCTGTATTCTCTTCAAGCTGTTTTATACATGCCGTAACTGGCACTTGGGAATTTAAATTGACTGCTGTTAATCAGTTTACCAGTTAAATATCCACATAATACTTACCTAGTTCTTCTAAATAAAGTATTGAGCACTCTGTCTCTGCCTTGACACCACCAGGAATGGATGTGGGCTTGGGCTTTCAGCCTTACCTCTGCATGTTCCTATGTCTGCGTATTAATACATTGTATCTTGTCTGAAGCCATCAAAACCTTTTAACTTTTTGGCCATCCATAGAACAAAGAAACCTTCAAATATCCCATTGAATATAAACTTTCTTCAGAGCTAACAATGGACTCTTTTCAGAGCTACTGAAGCTGCAGTCTTCAACTTGCTTTGACATAACTGAAAAAGAAAACAGGAAGTATCAGTCCTATCAGTAAACCATCACTATGTTTCTATTTACAGGCCTTGTAGGCACACCTTTGCAAATAATTGCCTTAAAGCTTTTAATGTTCTTGCACTGCAAGAAGCTGAGCAACATTTTCAGTGCTTATTCACAGCATACACTCTTGGCATGTATTCCTGCAGTTCACATCAGGCAAAAATCCCTCTTGAATTCCGTGGGCTTTTTGCCCTGCACAGTCTCTCATTCCAACTGAATTAGCAGTAACATACTTAACTGTAAATTATTTTTTGCTCTGGGCACATTCTCTAATAATTACCCTCCTCTAGTAAATACTTCACTGTATTAGTGAGATACAAGAGCTTTTAATGCTTTAGACTGAGAAACTTTTTTATTTCAGGACTGGTTCTGTTCAAAGAGGTTTGTTTTTATGATAAGAATGATCACTTTTAAAAACAAACCTGAGGGTATAATTAGGATGTTGCCTTATGAAATTACTACCTTATAATATGTGAAATTTGAAGCTTTTCCCCACTGAACACCTCCTGTTTTAGAGATTGAGGTGGCCAGATCTAGGAGGGCTGTGTTCATTTTTTTTATATGCTTTTATTTTCCAGGTATGCATTAGTATTGAGAAGAGGCTGATTCATGCTAGACTACGTTTTCAGTATGGATTTAATTCCACCTAGACTCAGGGTAGTGAAACGTGCTGCATGGCAGCTGGCACAACAGCATTTTTAATCAAATAATAGATTCCAGCTGGTGGGGAGTCAACTGAGTTCTGAAGCAGACATGACTTAATGCAGATCTACCTTATTTCTTCAATTGCATATTAAACAAATGTAAGTGGAGGAGGGAAAGTGAAACAAAGCAAGTTTGTAGGTTTCCAGAAACAAAACGAATCATTATAATCTCATAAGGTGAGTTAAACAAGGGATAATATGGGGTTTTGTGATTGGAGTAATAAATTAGCTTGAACTCTTCTCAAATACCATTAAATGATTTCTAGTTTGCAGATGTGCTTGTGATTCTAAGGGCCATTTTCTAGGCTTTGTCCTTGAGTATTGCATTCTGTGCTCTTTAGCTAATCTGCTACTGTCATCAGGAGTCATCCTCATGTTAGTAGTGGTCGGTCTCTGCACCCTACTTACCTGGCTAGGCTACAGTGCAGTGGTGTGAACAATTAACCCCAACATCAGATTAGGGGTCTTTGTGGTGTCACTGAACTGAATATTGTGTCAGACAGACCTTTTACGTAAGGTTTTTTTCTCTGCTCTCCCTAGAAGTGTAAAGATTTTGATAGGATTCAGATAATGAGGATCTTATCGATACGTAGAGCTGGAATGGTGTAATTGTGCTGTAAAGCCAAATGTAATGGTACTGGAAAGGTCATTGCATGTTGGAAAATGTCAACAGATGATGCATTTTCAATAATTTTTCTTGTTAGCTTCTATCCCTCTATCTGAGCTCAGTGCTTAGCCAGGACAACCAACTCATTCTTCACTTGATGCTTACTGGGGCTTAGTTCATACTGTTGAGAGAAATGGCAAATGTCACAAAACCCCTATACATTGGCTAAGGCTTTTTCTTGTAGTGTTTTCCATGTCTGAAAGCTGTCAGTGATGTATGCTGGCTAATTTTCTTTCAGTTATTTCACTGTTGGATGTTCTTCAGAGAACTGAGGTGAATTTCAGCATCACCCTACCAGAATCAGCAGAGTCTCAGTGGGAGCAGTTATCCCACTGTCCTGTCCACAGCTGAGAAGTGTGAACCTTTGAGGAGCTGATAACTCCCATCCCATTAGCTGGAGAGATTTGATATTTCACACAGTCCAGCCTGAAAGTAAATAGAGTATGAAAAAGCATGTCTGATGTGAGGAGACCCTTTCTGAGCTGAGTGATCCCTGTTCCCTCTGAGTCTCCATGAGGTCACTTGTTTCAGTCGGGAGCTGCTGCATGACAGCAAGATCAAAGCCTGTGGAAGCAATCAGACCTTCTCATGACATTTGCTGAAAGTGTGCTACAAGGTAATTTTTCTCCTTAAAAAAAAAAAATAAAGTAAAACAGTTATTTTTATTTTATTTGTGTGGTCAGAACTTCATCCTCAGTAAAAGTCCTATGGAAGAAGAATACTATGGAATGTTTTTATGTAGACAGCTGCAATTAACATAAATCTATTAATCCAGGCTAGCAAGAGAGTATTGATTGCAGTGCTTTTGCACTTCCTTCTGACAGGATGGAAAAGTAATGAGAGAAAAGCAAAGCCAAATTGATCTCATAATTTCAGGAGTTGTCTTGAAAATAAAAATAAATATTCACATAGTTTCATTTTATTGCCTTTATTATTTCCATGATGTTTCTGTAGTTACTGTCTGTTTCTGACAGCATTACAGTATATTTTAGAGACCTTTTATGTTAGTTTGGTTTTGTCATGTCTGTTGCCTAATTCTTCATGTTGCTTATTGATGCCATAAAAAACCTCAAAACCATAAAAATGTTTTTGAATGTGGAAAATGCACAGGAAAATAAAAAAAGTAATCTGAGATATGGCAGATACTAATCAGAGTTTATAGGAGATACTTAAGCTTTTATATTAAATGTGATGAAAAGTTCATACTAAGTTTCTGTTGTGCATTGGTAATTTGGGAGATGCACTGGAAGCCTGGTTGCCTGTGGCTGTGCCTGGTCAAAACACCCAATTTTTTTTGGAGCAAAATGTGAGATTTGAAACTTGCAGGGGGGTTTTTTGTTTTGGTTTTTTGAGGGGGTGGGGGGGGTTGTGGTTTTTTTTGTTTGTTTGGGGTTTTTTGTGGTTGTTTGTTTTTGTTTCTTTTTTTAAACAGAAGCAAAACTGGGCCTTTTGGAAACATTAATGAAACAATATAGAGAGAAATTCTTGCCAGAGCAGCCCAGTGTATTTTGGCCAGGCACTTTCCTGCAGCACCAAGAGCCTAGCCTCAGGTTTTGTCTGACACATCCTGGGCAAATGCAATTTAATACAGACAGTCAGTAGCTTTTGACCAGGAACATGTATCTGCTCTCTCTATTCATCTGGAAATCTTAACCCACATCTGGGAAATATTTCTAACATCAGCTTTCTTAGGAAGTGACATATTAGTGCAAAACACTCCAGTCGCCAGTTACAAACTGTATTTGATAATTTAGAGCCAGCTTTGGGTAATTTCAACTAACCTGGGTGAGAAGTGGATGACTTTCACATTTTCAGAATGACCCTATGAGTTATCAGGCTTTACATTTTCTAAGGTGTGTGCTGATGCACATCAAACAGTTGAGGTTGTGATGACCAAGTTAAAGGTACGGCTTCGTCCTCAGCCTTATTGACTGGAATGGCAGTAGACTGGTTTTCATTTGGCTGTGTTGAGTTTTATGTGCCATGTGCAAAGATTTGAGCAACATATGCTGGTTTTAATGAAGTTAAGTCAGATTTGTAGGATTCATTTCAATGAAAACTGATAAACAAAGGGTAACATTACATATGGACAATGTAGTTTAAGAAAGCAGCTATTTCAGACCTAATTGGTCTATTTATGAAATAATCTAATAATATTTAATGATTTGTCTGACCAAACAGTTTCTTGTGCTTGTAGATGCTAATTGCATGAGGAGATTTCTGTACTTTGTGTGGGCAGACTTATATTTGTGTTGCAGTGTTTGTTGTATTCATGCCAAAAAACCGCAACCATAAAACCTCATTAAGTTCTGATCCTTCAAACGTGCATGTGCTTAACTTGACTGCTCAAATAATGTTGCTTTGCCAGTGTTGATTTCAATACTTTGATCATGAAATGTCTAATGTAAGGTGGTGGTGGTGGGAAATTAGTACAGCAGTAGTGTTGATCTGTATAAACAGTCATTAATGAGTACATGTTGCACCCTTCCCTGGAGGCAGAAAATGATGTTTCTGCTGAGTTGATGAGTAAAATTAATATTTGCTCACCGAACATACTGTCTTGAGATCCAGTTTGCTGCTGTTGTCTTATCCCAAACTCAGACTTCAGAGTGACTGTTTTTGTACTTTGTTGTACACAGATTTCTCTGGTTGTTCAGGCATTTACTCCTGTTTGCTGTATGTTAGCTACCTTTGGCTCAGTTCCCTGAGCTAGACTTGGGATAGCACAAAGACATTTATAAAGGTAAACAAGAGTATTGTTTGAGTGTCTTTACAAACAACAGAAGATAATTTGTTTGCCCAGTGGAAGAGGAATGTTTACTATCTATCAAGGAAGGAAAAAAAAATTTCCTTCAAGCTTTATAGAGTAGAAAAAAATGACTGCAGCTTAAAGCTGACTGCAGCCCATGAACCTCTAATGTTAGATACCAGCCAATCCTCAGATGAGGTTTTGGGATACAAAAGAAGAGCCCTGGGATCTAGCAGGGGAAGGGCTAAGGTAAGATTAAGAGAGAAATACGGGAATAAAAATGAAAATCTGTATAAAACGCATGAAGGGTGGGGAAATGAGATCAACAAGGAGATGACAAGGGTGGACTTCTCTGATTGTTGCTCTGAAGGGTGTCTGGCAAACACTGCACCTGACAGCGTTTCATGTGCATTTCTGCCTGGCCAAGATCTCATTTTTAATTATAACTAGGTGTTTGAATTTCTTCTGCACTGTTCTTGTGTGAAGTTCTTCCTGCATTGGTTTTCATGTTTATTTTCTCAAAGGAGAAAAAAATTTGCAGACTCCCCAAATATTCTAAGAAGAAAAGCGAGCCGTTTATTTAAGCTGGCTTTCAATATTCAGAAAGTTGCCTCCACAAGAAAATGCTAATGTTTGGCTTTGGGCTTTCCTGGGAACACAAATAAACCGCTGTTTATTTTTTGTCTTTGGAGATTTTGTAGGTGTTTTTATTTCTTCCTTGTTCTTTTAAGCCTTTCTTTCTACTTATCCAGCATCTCACATAACTTTGATATTTATCTTTGCAATAGAGTAATTTACATGAAGATATACAGGGGTTTGAGAATGTTTTCTTTACCGGTAGACAGAATAGGAAGTTAAAAATCATCTGTTTTCCATTCAGTATCTATTTTGCAGTGCACTTAGAAAGAGACATATGCTGCTGCATGTGTGATGAGGCTAATTCTGTCTTTGCCTTAGTGGAGTTGTTCACACTGAGCTTGCATTCTGATGAATTAAATGAGAAATTAAGAGTTCAGGTTCATGGTGGGCTCTCAGGAGTCTGCTTTGTTAGAGCTCTGTGAAACTCACACGCCCTCCAGGCCCCACCAACCTTCTGCTGCCATTGTGTTCTGTTTCTTGCGGGTCATCCATGGGAAGCTAGGGGTGATTGAAGACTTCAGGAGGCTCCAGCACTGCTTTGGCCTTGCTGTGAAATTAAAATTAAGTCTTGGTAAAGTGACAAAATCTTGTATAGGCCAGACCATGCCAGTCTCCCCATCATGGCTGGGCTTCGTGAATGAAGATTTGGGGAGGGCTCTACTCACGTTTGTTACAAGTGTGCTGGTGGCTAAAAAGGTCAGTATGAGATAGACACGTCCGGTTGCAAAAGGCACAGCAAAAAGACTCCTTAGGTGGTATATTCTGCAAGGCACGATTCTTTCTGCATTGTCTTTTCTCCTCGAGAGTGATCCTGCGTGCTTTCCCAAAGGCATCAGCAGCGTTATAGATGGTGTATCTCCAGACCTCCCCATTGGAGGCCAGAGTAGACCAGTTATGTTGATCAATATGGCCAAGGCTGAGATGTTGTTTCAGGGAGTCCTTGTATCTTCTCTTTGGGGCTCCTCTCATGTGGCAGCTGGTGGCAAGTTCACCATAAAGCAAGATCTTGGGGAGGCAGTGGTCCTTCATCCTTGAGACGTGCCCTGCCTAGTGCAGCTGTGTTCTCAGCTACACAGCCAGTCTCCCCAGAGTTTTGTTTTCTGAGGCTCCTGGAGGCACTCTAATTAACCTTGTGCATCAAAGACTTGTGGAAATAGAGGAGCTGTAAAGGTGAATTTTTGAGTGAGCAAGTTTATCCTTCATTCCACAGCATTTGGAGATTATCAAAGTCAGGGATATTGCTGAGGGTGGCTGTGGCCAACCACATGGTCAGTTGACCATCCGCATCTGAGCCTCGGTGAATGGCATTGAAGGATTTCTTTTTAATGAGCATGTTAAACATGGGACCAATTCCATTTTAGTACAGTCACTTAAAGTCATTTCTGATACAGATGATTTGTTGGCAAATGAGGTGTTAGGTCTACCCATAATCTGGGGCTCATCCAAGTTTCCATTCCTCTAAATACAACTGATCTAAGTAATGGTTCAGCTGTGCACAGTGCTCTTCAGTACTTTAATGCAGATGAATTGTTCTGACTGTAATGATGAGTGCAATAGCTAAAACTCCTATACAGTAATAACAAAATGTGCCTGCCATCATCTTAAAAATCTCTGAAATCCCAGTGTGGTTGGCTGTTACTTTCATCCACTGCAAGTGGAAATGGCTTAAAACAGACACATATCTCAAAGTTTCCCATGGGCATTTTTAATGGAGAATATAGTCTTAGCATTGAATATCTGAAAATATCACAAAAATTTATTTCAAAAATAATGAAAAATAAGCAAAAAATCTAAGTTAGTATCAAAGAAAAGAAACTAAGTCTTGAATAAAACCTGCTATAATGAAGCCTATCATATTTTATACAGTAATCACGTGTATAAAATATTCTAACAAAATTTTCCAGATCAGGTAGATCACCATGCACAGGTATGTTAACAAAGATGCTCGTCCCAGCTTCACTAAAGTAAGGATAATAAAATTCTAGTAGAAACTAAATGTGTTGTGCATGTACAGGAGAAATGTCTATCATAAGATTACATTGCAGTTAGGTTCATGATGACCTGTCTTTTCTTTTTGCTTTGATTTTCCCCTGGCTTGTAGTTACTGAAGTCCCCAGGGATTACAGGGACAGAATACCTAAAAGTGCTCTTTAATGCTTGACGGCATGGCTCTGACAGTGTTAGACACACATTTTAAGCACAGTAACAATTGAAGGATAATGCTGTACACAGTGTAGAGGGTTTACAGAAGAGGCAAATAGGGATTTTGCAGCTTATGATGGAGAGTCTTTGATACAGCAGTTTCAAAAATTAGATTAGGGTGTATATCATTTAAAACTCTTTTTCAGTTGTGCTGTAAATTTAATGGCAAGATTTGTTTGAAATGAGCTCTTGTGGTCTGCAAGGAAGAAAATCAATCGGGGTTCACCTTATCATTTTTCTCTATCCTTGGTAGGGATGCAATTAAATTCAGTCTGAAAGGTCGCAGTGTGGGTTATACATTAACCTCACGCTAACCCTGTGTATGATACTGCCATTGAGAATGAGTTAATAAGGCTATCAGTTGGAGCTGCACATTTGTTCACTTTTTTTCAAACATATCTGTGTTCACACACACTTCTAATTAGGTCTTTTTGCATAATATTAGCAGATATCCAGAATATTTGCAGGGCTGTTAATTAGGTTGTAGACTAGTGTACACTGAAATGTACGGTGGAGTTCCACAGTTGGTGGCCAAACCCACTCTAACTCGTGCTGAAGTTCATGTTAATGCAGGGATATATGTCAGTGAGACAAGGCTTTGTTTTATTTCCAGACTATGATGATGTTTAAAACAGCAGCTGCAGAAAGTGGGTTTAATTTCAAAGTGCAGTAGAGTTTCTGAATGCCATTTGCATTATACACATTTGCTCCAGATGACAGAAATTAAATTTCTTATTGAGAATTGGGCAAGTACTTTGGTGGTGAAGAGACTCTTGACCTTTTTAACCTATTAAATTAAGTTATGGGGAGGTATTTGATTTTAGGTTTGATTTGTGAGGCCTTTTTAAAAGGAACCATGTTTTCCATATTAGCTATTAAAGAAAACCAGTGCAGTGCAACATTAAGAACAGCAATGCAGTTTCAGAGACAAGGTAGAGAAACATAATAATACAGCACTTCTTTTCCAGAGACTAGCAACGAGAGGTCAACAAATTTTACTTCTAAAAACATTTCTGCTCCTCCCTGGAAAGCCATTTATTGTTACATGAGATTGCAGGATTTCTAATGAATGTATTGAACAATGGGGCACAAGAATGAGAAATATAAAATGTATACTTTAGATTATGAGATAGTGCCAGGGGAAGTGAATTTTGGAAAGTAACAACCTGTCAGGCCAGCCTCTAAAGTATGTAATATTTTAGAACAAATATTGAACAAGTTAATAAACTCAGGGAAGCAAATGGAAAATTAGATAAAATGAAAAATTTTTAATAAATATTTTTGTACCAAGGGTAGCTGTTTCATCTTCTTCAGTTCTGTTGCTGAATAAAAGCAATAGGTGTGGTCCATCTCAATTTTGATAAAGAATTTGAATGTGGTGCCCACATGGAGGTTTCTCAGTATGATAAGAAAAAAAGGAAATTTATAGAAGAAATTTTAAATAGGTAGAGAATTGAATAAAGAGGAGATGTCAATATTTGTCTTGAAATGTGAGTGTTGGGCCAAAGGGAGTCTGCTAATTAAATTCCTCAGAGGAGATGAAACATGTTCAGTATTTTCCTATCATTGTCATAAATAAGCAGTAGAATGCTTATGAATTTGACAGGCGACAGAATTCTTATGAATTTAAAGGTGACTCAAAGGTAAGAGTCCCTGACACTTCAGAAGAGGATCATAGCATCATACGAAAAGGGCTACGTTTTCTTCTGGATTGGTATGATACATATGGCATGAAATGTAATTGTGCAAAGTACAAGGCCATGCTTTTTCCTATGGGTAAAGCAAGGCCAGGCAAAAAAATACAGTTTCTGATTATCTCTGAGGTTTGTGAACAGCCTTTTGCAGGTGTAGCAGAGGTAAAAATAAAGGGCAGCTCTAGGATGGAGCATCATGAGGTTCATGGAAGGTACTCAGGAGTTCCCTTGCAGTCCTGTGCTCCTGTATTTATCTGAAGTGTTTCTCATGAGGAATTGGATGCGCATGTGCCTCTCTATGTGTGGATGTTTTAATTAAATTGCTAGCTGCTTCCATGTATTTGAAGCATTTCCCGGTGGTGTATGTGTCTATGTGCTGCAAGCAGTGGGAAGGATGATGTGTTCTTATGCACACAGCTGAAGCACAGCAGGAAAAGGGAAGGCTTAAGAGGCAGCAAACTCTGCAACTCCTGAAGGGATGGTTGTCAGTCACATCTGCTTATCCCAGGTCCTTCGCTGCTGGGGGAATGTGCTGAATTTCTGCTCCTCTTGGGATGATCAACAATCACTGCTCATGAGCACAACCTAAATATTGACCTGCCTGCAGAGAAATAGGAAAACTCCCTTTCTGCAGCACATAGGTTTTACTCTTGGAAGACTACTTGTGCTGTGAACGAAACTTCACAGAATCACGGGAGGGTTGAGGTGGGAACAGACCTCTGGAAGTCATCTGGTCCAGCCTCCCTTGTTCAGGCAGAGCCACCTACAGCTGGTTCACCAGACTTTTGAATATCTTCAGGGAGGGAGCCTCTACTGCTTGTGGAAGTTTCTCTGTAGAACTGTGTTGAAATCATACAGACAGACATTAGATGGGAAGATTCCAATTGCAGGAATGTTTCTGGTTGGAATGAGGTTTAGGTAGCTGAAGCGCAGGAGAAAAGAGATAGATGAGTCCTTATGGTGAGGTAAATGCCATGTCCAACATTTTCGTTGTTCCCAAAGGCAGGCTGGAGTTCTTAAATTGATTGTTTGGTCAAGTTGACTTTCCATGGCAGGCACACTATGAGTAAATACCAGCTCTGCTGTGCCAGCTTCTGTCAGCTCATGCTGCCAAGGGCCGGCATATACAGGTACCCTTAGGTATTGTCTTTGTGCCATAAGCCCTCTGAGAAAAGCATGGCTTCTCTGCTGCTTCAATACTGCCATTGGGAGAGGACCTTGGATGCATGAAGGAGGGAGCTTGAGCATGAGAGGAGGATGTAGTGGGTGGTTTGCTGAGCCCCAGAGTCAGCCCACAGCCATACAGGCAGGCCCAGAGTAGGAGATCAGCACTAGGGCCATGCTTGTGGTGCTTGGGTTGGGTCAGAGCAGGTGCTGCTTCTTCTCTGCTCTTGTTGCTGCTCATCTTCTCTCCTTGCACATGGTCCTTCGAGGTTTGTAGGGCTCTGTGGATTTCAGGAGAAAGCATATGTCCTGATTTCTGTTCTCCCTAATTGTGAAAAAGCAAAACTCAAGGTTTCACAGGAAATCCAGACATTAGTTACATATGTGTGTATTAGTACATATGTGTGCTAATGCTCATATTGCTTAACAGTTGCAGCAGGAAAGAGTAGAGGTGACAGTTTATTCTACTTAGAGCACATGAAACTTGATTTTTGCATTAGTTATGACAGTGATTATCAGTAGTGGGTTGTATCCTGAAGCATGTGCTTTTTTTTTTCTTCATATTATTCTCACCCAGTTTCCATGCTTACATTGTTTACCCTTGACATAAATGATTATTTCTTCCAAATATATTAAACACATTAATCACATTTTCATGCCTGAAGTAGATTTAATACGCATTTTTAGGAAAGTATTGGACAGATTTCACTGTTGTTATTCCAAGAATTTTTCTTGCTGATTTACTGTGCTTTGAGAATAAGATTGTCTTTTGTGTCAGACGTGCAGCGTGGCAAGCCAACAAATGTGAGAATCGAGATTGACTTGATGCTACAGACAAGAATGTGTGATTTTCTTTCTGTCATCTAGTTCTGTGTAATATCAACAGAAATGGCACATCTCCCACTTCCCTGTGAGTAAAGCTTCTGCATTTCTGCAGTGAGTCCAAAAAAGTTTGATTAGGGCTCTCCTCAAGAGGACAGAGGAAGCTGTGGCACTGTCCACCAAATCCACCACTTCTCTGAGAAAAAGCTGCTTTACAGTACAAATGACTGAAAGGGTAATTTTATTTTATTTTCATGGCAAAAAGACATATGAATATGCTCAGGAACCATACACTTCACTGTATAATTTTCTACTTGATTATGCCTTAAAATTGTAGAGCAGTTGTATTATTTTTTATATAGCAGTATCATCAGGGTTCAAGAGTACTTCTTAACCAGCATTGAACTTTAACCTGAACAGTGAGGTTCATGGGTTTATTCACTTAATATCTCTTGATATTCACAGATAATCACTGCCAGCCTTATCATTGCCTCTTCTTGAGGAAAGCAGAGAAAAATACGAACTAGTTTGTTCAAACATGAGAAATGAAGTGATGAAGGTCCTCATAAACTCATTACACAAAATGAAGAAAACTGGCCCTAAAGTTCACATTCTAATTTTTGCTGCAGTTTTAATGTAGTGTGGGAACTATTCTGTTCCAGGCAATAAGGGAATACTTGCTCTTACAGTCAGAAGCCTTATTATTTTTGTATTATTACTATTAGCATCATAATTCTGCCAAATGAAAATGTGTATCCAGACATTACGTGGTCTTCTGCTTTTCACAGTTCATTTTTTTCTGTCCGTCAATGAGTTCAAGTTCTTTCACTATAATTTGGAACTTCTGAACAATGTCGACAAACAAATGTCTATTCCCACACTGTTAAACAAGAAATTTGTGGCTATTCTTACCCTTGGGGTGGGCAAGGACCTAAGAAGATTGTATTAAAAAAGATTGATTTCTGCTCTTCATCTAAAAAGGAAATCTGTTTCTAATCTGGTTTGGGGTGAGAATTCATACTGACTATCTGCATGAAAATTTTACAACAATTCAATTTAAAAAAAAAAAAAATCTGGCTCAAAATCTGCTTTCCCCCCACCCCAGAATAAAGTTTCCTAGTTTGGCGTCTCAGGGAAGAGCATGTGCTTCCAAGATGTCTTTGGAAGTTCTGAGTTATTAGTCCTCCCCTTGCTGCCTCATATAGCCAGTAAGGAGTCTCCAGCTGTTATGGGCAAGCTCCATAGTGTAGACATTGTCTAGTTTCATCTGACTTCATCAGAGATATAACCACGCTTCACTCCTTAATATGAATGTCTTTTTTCATCTTTTTCCCTAAAAAAATAAATTTGACATTGTGATTTTCATTCATTATTCACAGTTTTGACAGAATCTTTCTACTAAAAATGATCATGCCTCACATTTCAGCGTATTAAAAAGAAAATTACAACAGAGTCAGACAGAAGGCTAGTAATACTTAGAAAGTCCAGTCTGCGCTTACATTTTTCATTATGATTGACAACTTGTTTAGAAATTCTCTGTATGTGAGTTCCAGCCCAGATTTTCAGTAGTCTCAATGAATATTTATTGGGATTTGCAAATACTTAGTTAGGCTGTATTCTATCCCAACATGAACGTTTTTCTACTGGTGATTCAAATAGTTATCCTTTATTCACATAAATACTTCAACAAATATTTAACATTCACATTACATTAAATAATGTACTTACATTCATGTATTATATTGACATTAATTTCAATATAAATGTAAAATGTTGATTTCTTGTGCTTTGATAGTCTCACTGCAGCACTGTATTAGGTTAAGGATGCTACTGGGTATCAGAGGGGACCACTGTTCCCAAAACTTTTTAACCTGGTTCACTGCAAGAAAGCAGTTAAAAGCCAACACGGAGATGAAAATATCTTTCACAGCTGTGACAGCACAACATATGTTACTGCTTTGTGTGAAAATGAGCAGAGACAATTTAAACTCTGCATTTGGCCGATTAGTCTTATGGTGTCTTTTCTTTGACAATAAAGATGCCGTTGGCAAAACTTATCCAGAAAGGACAGAGTGGGTATTCCTGCAGAGACTGCCTAGAGGTTTGGGATGGTTCTGGCATACAGATATTTGTAGCAGATGTTTCCAATTAACTCTAATAATTTTGAAAAATAAATTAACTTTCTTCGGGATCTCCTCGATGAATATTGATGTGGCAGCAGTGTCCTCAGCCTGGAAGTACTCACAGTAGCAGTGCTTGGGGTGGACAGGATAAAAAACTTAAAGGTGACAATTTGCCACAAACAGTGAAGATCCAGACCATTGTACAGGGCAGAATGAGGAGAGAACTTTTGTCTCAGTTTCTCTGTATGTCCTGGGCAGTCAGCCCCCAGCACCTGCCGAGGAGCATGGCCTGGCTCCTGAGGCAGTGCCAGAGTACAGTGGCAGTGCCATTACCTGTCCACAAGGGACATTAATTTCTGCAAGCCTGTGTGGATGGTTAAGTCCCTAGGTGACCTTAGTGCCAAAATTAATGGATGTGTTCCTTGGTTGCTGGTGCTTCTGAGGAGCACAATGTCAGTGGAGACAGGTGAGCTCCTCAGGGATCCTGGAGCTCTCCTCGTGGAGCTGCTTGGTTTGCTCAGAAACATTTCAATGGCATATGGAGAGTTGAACTTGGTGTGGCTGTGCTATGGGACACTAGGGAGAGCATGGATGTTTCTGGTAGATTCTTTCAGGGCTTCAGGACTCTTATTGTGTGCTGCCCACAATCTCTACTATGAAAAAAAAATAAAGAAGGTCAAAGAGTCTTTTTCAACTTGCACAGAATTTTAGATGGCTTTATTTTAGCATAGTTATGTTTCTTGTCAAGTCCATAATGCTTTATTTGCTTCATTATAGGTGTATTTCTTTTAATACCTGTAGCTGCTTAAGTAGTTTTAATTTGAACTTTATGATTTAAGTATTTTATTTTTTGAATGTACCTGTATTTTTTGCCAGTTCTATTTGTTGCCCTCTTCACAGCTTTGTTGCAAGACACATTTAGCTGATTTCACCTAGTTCTTTTTACACTCCTAAACTCTCATATTTGTAATTTTCCAGCTCATATTGTAGATTCCTCTTCTTGACAGTGATTGCAACCATCGCTAGTATCATTTCCTTGTTTTTATTTTTGCTCCTTTCGAAAGTTAAAGCCATGAATGAGGTTATTTGAAATAGGCATGCTCTGTTAGAAAATTCCCAATACAGGCTCCACAAGACAACAAGAAAGCTGTGGCCTTGTGGAGCTCCTGAGTGTTTACCAGACAGAAGCTGGATCTCACTGGAGAAAGGGAACTGCTGCAAGGTTATCTTGAGATTTCCGAACTTCTATTTCAATGGCAAGATATTAAATCTTGTTTCAAGGCACTTTTTTCTAAACCATGTCTGGAAAACTACAGCTCCAGCCTAGCGAATCTCAGGTGGCCATCCAGAATATTCACTAAGTATATTCATCTCACTGCTTGTCATGTTAGCACAGATACATCTAACCTGCTTATCCTGAGTTGCCTTCATCCTTCCAGAGGCTTGAAGATCCATCTTTTCCCTCTCTAGCTGCCAGACCCTCTTGCAGTGCTCCATGGAATATGAGCCTGCAAGAGGTGTTTCCAGACTGATAATGGAGAAACGATGGGCTGGTCCAATGGCCAAAATCAAGTATCCTAAACAACAAAGATCATGCTTATATATTTTCCACATTCAGTTCTCTGAAGCCTCCTCATCTGTAGCGTTTGCAGGGTGTCCTGCTTGTGATGTCACAGAGTCAAGGTCCCAGTTTGGAGTGGTGACCAACTTAGCCATCGGGACCAAAACTTCCTGGCTGGTGTTGCTGCCCCAACGATATGGCTGTTAGCTGTAAAAGCCACTGGGAATTAATCTTCCCTTTAATTCCTATTTATCATTCCTGTCCTTTTATGCAATGAGAGTTTTAGTGCGGTTGCAATGCAGACTCATTCTGTGGGGTCCTGCCTGCTGCTGTCCTTTGACATGAGCCTTCAGTTACTCCACGCTGCTTCTTTTGGCTTCTAGAAACTCAGCTTCGCAAACTGTAAAGGGTCTGTGTGATATTTCTTTAGAGACAGCCCAACTGACTGTGTATAATCTTAAGCCACATCATTTTCTGGTACTTTACTTCACATTATCTGCCTGCAGTGGATAATTGTGTGTTTAAGAGAGCAAAAGTTTAACATTACCAAATAGTTCCTCGCAAGGCTTTTTTAAAATAATTGTTTGCAAAGCTCATTGTCACCATTTGGGATTGTCTCCAGGTTACTGCAGAGTCAGGAAAACAGAGAAGATAAGGTCTCTGCAGTGATATGAAACCTTCATGTTGCACGTGTGCGGTTTGTTTTCACACATTCATCTGCCTGTCAGACATTATTAGTGAGAACAGAAAATTATATGGAGGGGTAGGGCTGTAGCTTTTGTCTTTTTTATGCTAAGGCAAATTGAGGATAGCAAGATGTTGCCAAGTCAAAATAATCATATCTGTAACTCTTTTAGGGCTAGCACTAAAATAAGAATGAGATGTGACAAGGGTCTTAAGCAAATGGAAATTATAAAGCTGAAAACACAAATGTGAAAGACGAATGATTCCTGTTAACTTCTGTCTGTATTGAAAAAGACTATGTCAAGAACAGGGTTTAAATTTTTTTGGCTGCCCACTTGCATGGGACAGAATGTAGTTAAAACAATTAATGTAAAAGCTTGTTCCTAAGGAGGCGTATGTCTGGAGAAATAAAGGACTGACACAGCACCGCAGGCTCATGGTGGGTGGAGTGGTGGTGCTCCTGCATGCTGGATCAGGTTCTGGTCTTTTCCACCTGCAGAAAGCAAAAGTGTTTCTAATGATTTCAACAGAGCAATATTGCACAGAGATTTTTATATGAAAAAAATCGGATTGAAAGTGGCAAGCATGATGGGAATACAGTCTTTCAGATTATTTGCTTTGATTTCCCCCTTTGTTTTAACCACTTCCTGGCCAGCGTGCAGCAAGAACAAAGCCATGGTCATCTTAAATGATTTTCTAGGCATTTTAAGAGATGCTCTTGCAGCATAGATGAAGCATTAATGTAGCATCGCTTCAGTGTGCCTGGGGGATTTATGTTGTGTTGATTCAGTGATGAATCAAGTAGGCAATATCCAATGCTGTAAGTGGTACTGCTAACACTGTCGGAGAGGGGCTGGAACAGCTGGCAGGGAAAGGACAGGGATGCAGCTGCAGCAAAGGGGTGGCTGAAGAACAGGTCACAGGTAAGAGCAGTCCGTGAACTGGTCTTGTCTTTGTATCTGTGAACAGTGATTTTGCACATAGATTATACTGGGTGGTAAATATGTACTTTGCCTGGAGGCATGACTTCAGGTGCTTGTCCTTTTATGCCTTCCCCTCTGTTAAATATTTTTATAAAAACCTCAAATAGCACCGTGAGTGTTTTAAATTTTTTTTATAAAGGAGGTATTAGCAATTATCATTGTATCAGTAAGGAGCAACATAAAAGCCAAAGCATTTGATGCCTCCTGTGCTTACTTGACAACATTAAATTCATGCAAAGAATAGCCTCCCTCTTAATAAGCAAATATCTAAATTACTTCCAAACTTATTCACATTTTTACATGAAGCTGCTCTTGTGTTTTATGAATTTACGAGCAAACAAAATAACTTTTGTTTTATCAGGATTTGGAATTAATTGAAAGACTGAACTTAAAAAACAAACAAACAAACAAAAAAAGCTACTTGATGAAGAGGGGCAAGGAGATTTCTGTGTGTACAAGGCCTGTAATTTTTAAAAGTGTATCTGCCAGCCCAGTCATATCTCTGTGCTCACAGGGTTTCTTGGAGAAGATCTGAGTATGACTGGTATTTGACATTCTTAATGTCTGTGTCTTAGTTTTGAAGAGGCTACACATATGAAATAAGCCACCCTAATCTGAATTTACTTCCTCTATGTTCTATAAAATTAGGAAAGTAAAAAAAATGAAGAGACCTGCATTAACTGGCCCAGTTGGGATTTTTGGTGTCTTAATACAGAGAGGATGCTGACAGCCACCCTAAAAATCAGATTTTAAAAGTGATGGAAAAAGGGAATGCATATTTTGTCTTTCCCTTCCTCAGACAGTAAAAGGAAAGGTGGGGAGGGTACAATTACCATTTATTGAACATTATTCCTGAAACACTTCAGAGAAGGTGAGGCTTTCCTAAACATATTGCATGATGAATTTGTTTCCTCTGCCCCACTGATTTCAAATGAAGTGCTTGTCCTGCTTGCAGTGTATAAGGCACACTTACCTTTTCCCTGGCTGTAATGTGAGCAGCGCTTTGCTGCCTGGATTCCCACGGCAGCAGCAAGCGATGTTGTCTGCAGTTAAGATGCTCTTCATCGTCATGGGCCTGTCACTGGTATCTCAGAGGCAGCAGTCAGGGTCCTGGTGGGGAAGCTTGCAGCTGGCTGCAGCTGCTCCAATGTGGAGTGAGGAATGTACATGAAAAAGAAGAAAAACTGTAATGTAATCCATTGACAACTGTTAGGAAGGCAACAAGCTAGGGTAGATGTATTTTAGTAGAACAAAAGCTATTTATACAAAGCCACCTTCTGTGGTGCAATAACTGATGGCTATAAAACAGGGTGAGCCCTGGAGGTCAAGGGCCATGCTGGATGGAGGGCAGCGGAGGTGGAGAATGCCAGGCTTTCTCCCTGCTCTGACACAGCACAGAGCACCCCAGGAACACTTCCCATCTGTGGGAGAGGTGCTGGAAGGACTGCTGCCCGCTGGCTGCCCAGCCACTGCTTTCTCCACAGTCAAGGGAAGAAAGCTCTGGGAAAGCCAGGCTCTTGGTAGGGGGGGTGGGGTGTATGCTTTGGACAGGGGGAAGCACATGGGGGCTTCTTTTCTTGTTCGTCTCCCCTCAGGCTAGCGTAAAATGTTCTTCTCACATCCCTGTCTGTCCATCTGGCTGCTTTGGTGTGGGAGAAAACACATACTGAAACCCATACAATTCCCATGGATTTAATGCAAATTCCAAAGCAGAATTTCAGGATTTGGTTAAGTGTGGGTTTTTTCCTAAAAGGCTAATGTAATCCTCTGCAGTTTGCGGTGACATCTTACGGCAAAGCTTGCTTGATTAAGCAAATCCTATTTCTGATCTGTTTTAGGATTTTATGCTAGCATCTCTCCTAGTTCAATGAGTTGGCATAGGCAATGCTGCTTCCTGTCTTCTCCACTGTATTTTGTCCAGCATGGAGTCTGGAGGTGGGGAATAGGCTTCTAACACTCTGGCCATCTCAGCTACTTATTTAAATGAAAGTGGTTGCTTCCAAAGACTGAAAAAAAAATCTTGTCATCCACAAGTTACTGCAGGATTCCCTAAAGATCGTGTTCTCGCTGGCAGTGATTAAAAAGGTTGTTTTCCAAAGAGAGATACACAAATGTTCTGGGAAGTCCTCTTTGTTGGGGGACTGCTCAGAGTGGTGATGGTCCAGGTTCTCTGTCCATCAGTCCACTCTGCCTGCCACTTCCCATGCATGGGAAGAAGGTGGTAAGTGATGGCACACAAACAGCAGGTACTTTCAAAACTCATCCACTGCAATGGAGACATTGTGGTAGGGGAAGGCTCGTGGGTGGTGGTCTTCCTCCGCCTTGGATTTGGCATCGCCTGCTTTGTTGAACCACGGTCCTCTAGAGCCTTGATGTTACCGAGTAAAGTCTCCTGTGCAGATACTGTCCTTCATATACCAAAGCAGAGGCATTCCAAAGGCTGAGCCTCTGCTTGCTAGCTGTAATTGATTCTTGATGCTCAAGATAGTTTTCATTATGTTGTTATTAGTTATTTTTTAAAAAAACAAACCAACTTCTGTCACAGCCTTTACGAGCAGACACTTTCAGAGATTTAGGAGAGCCCTGCTGGGCAGACACCTGTGGCCCGCTGGGCCACTTCACCCCCAGAAGTGTTTGTTGAAAGTGTTTGTTTGAAGTCAGGGCAGAGTCCAGTTTCTCAGCACCCTTGCGCAACCATGGCTTTATCAGAGACTTGAAAGATTTGCTCTTTTTAGGTCCTTTTTAATTACTCTCTAAATTCTTTCAGTCTGGCCTTGTGAACCAAACTTGAGTGAGACTTTCAGGTATGTGCCAATCTATCCGTGGCAAGTATGTCCAAGGGAGAACAAAGTATCAAAGGACAGTATAATATTAGATAAAAAACCAGGTCTGATCTCTCACGGGTAGTGTGGAGTCCAGGCAGAAAGCATAAAATCCCACAACAGTGGCACAAAGAAGGTGGAAACCCTGTCTCTTACTCTTGTTCACCTTCTTCAGGAGCTGTATGAATTTGGGGGGCCAGCAGCTTCTTTTGGCTGTTTCTGTTTTCTTTTATACCAGTAACATCTGTTTTCTTTTATACCAGTAACATATGTTTTCTTTTATACCAGTAACAACTTTGGGCGATGTTGCTAGATTTCAGTCCAGTGCCAAGTGAAGTAGATGCAGAGGCAACCAGTTCCCTGCTCTTTCTTGTGGGATCTTAGGAGGACCACACAAACAACATTGGTTGCATTAAGAAATGTTCAACATAATTAACGAACTTTATGTTTTCAAGGGAATTGAAGTTGTTCGTCTTGTTTTTCCTGCTTTTTAAACAGGTTTTCATTGTGAAAGATACAGTGATAATCAAAGAGACCAAGAACTGTTAGCTGACAGTCTACATCCCATCCTGTTCTTCCTGAAACTAAACTTTGAGTATTAAAGACCATCTCAATCACTGTGGTTAAACAAAAGTTTCTAAGAGTGGTTTCTTTTTCTTTTTTTTTAATATTCCTTGTTTTATGAATAAACAAATGCTACACCTTTAGCACTGATTCAATACTTAAATGAGCTTCCACACTTTATACAGAGCAGTGGCTGTGATAAGAGGACTTGTATAGTTTGTGCAGATGCTTGTACAGAGAAAATTACATCCTAATAATTACTTTTCATATAATGCAATTTCCTGAACACAAACAGTTTTGTCTGGTATGCTTTTGCTGATTAGGATGCCACCACTCATCTGGCAAAGCCAGAATAATTCAAACATGTCTGACAGGATCAGGACTTGGAAATGCAAGTCAGCTGTTGGAAGCAGGATGCAGAGCAGTCGTGTATGGTGATGAAGTAGTGACACTGCTTCTCTCTATTGCAGCTTGTCAACAAATGACAGGAGCATGTCATTCTTTGTCTCTTATATTTATAATCTCAAACTTAAATCCTCAAATTGTAAATAGATTTGTATCTTCTGTTGGCTGTTTTGCCAATTAGCATGGTGTCACTTCATTTCCAGAACCTCTGCCCACTAGTATTGTATAGTCTGGCCAATTATTTTGAGCATACTTTAATCAGATTTTTTGGAATTAAAAAAAAAAAAATATTCCCTTGTGCATTGGAGTTTAGCAATTTGATTTAGATAATCAGATCTCGTCCATATATCCAAATAATTCAGAAGAGTTTCTTATGGTTAGCAATGACAATATAGGATAATGTATTTTTGAAATTTTTTAACCAAATATGAATAAATTTGAATGTTTTGAGTCAGAATGATCTTTGACCTGAAATTTAATTAAAGAGTGAAAAATAGGAAAAGTGGGTGAAATCAGGAGAGGATTAAACAGAAAAGGAAATCCCTGTTCATTCAAGATTTTGCTCCTGTTAAATGGTGTAAAAAGTTCTTATCATATAATAGTTGGGCCTTATACATGGGATAAATTTGAAAATTAGAAAGAGTGGAAAATGAAAACTTAGTAATTTGATTTCTTTCTTCATTCTTAATAAAAATGAGCAAGCTGCAGGGAAGAATAAAAAGTCGAAGGAAGCACATTTGTAGCCATCCATCTCCTAATGAGTAGCATTAGGAAACCATATGTAAGTATTTAGTCTTGACTGTAACGGATTGAATACATTTGGTCTTGCCTGGACAAAACAAGCCCAAATCTATCAAATACTTGGGTGAAAAAACAGTTGAGAATTCTGGTTACTGCAAATGGAAACCAAAGAGCCATGCTCAAATGCTTGATAAATACTGGAAGCAGATGAGGAGAAAGTTTCAGTTCCATTATTAGTGCTAATCAGACAGGTGAGAAATAAATTTCCAAATTATATCAGTTATTCTTAAATACTTTGCTGAATCATAGTTACTGTAATTACTGTTTTTTCATTAAAAAAATATTTAAGAAAATTATTTGCATTCCTGTAGTACAGAATATTGACTTAGATTGTATTGGTACACTTCAAATCTTCGTAAGGCTTTGACTTGACTGCTCTAAGAGGGGGCTTTGGGCACATGCTAGGTATGCTAAATTAAAAATCCACATGGCCTAAGTTAGTCAAGAGTTCAAGAGCTTTTAGCAGAGAACAGACCGTAGACCCAACTGGTCTGTGTCCAAGTGAAATACTTCAGATCAAGAGCTCAAAACGACATATAGCCCCTCTTAGCAGTGGAGACAGTCCAGCATGTGTGTGTCTTCAGCATGCATAGGACATGTGCAAATACCTGGGAAGTACACTGACAAGCTCCCAGCCACAGCAAAAGGTGATGCTTGATTGTTATTTTGTGTTTAGCCTCCTGTAGATGGAGAGAACCTGGTACAATCCAGCACTGGGCTCAGGCAGATAGAAGGACCTGACGAGGAGCACGTACCAGTGCCATGTAGCGCTACAAATAAAACTGTCACTGGCAGTAATGCTCTTAGAAAGTTAATGCAAGAAGGAATAGCAGTGACAAGTTTGACTGGAAAAACTGTAATTAAGGGGAGGTTAGAATAAGCAGTGTTATCAAATTGTTTTTCATCAACAGCTAATCGAAATTTAACTGAGTTCAGACTTCATTATCACCTGATGCAGGCTGAACGCATCTATCCGTGACTAGTTGGAGATTTGATGTAGCACTTATTTAGAGAAGTAATTTACAAGTGTAAGTCTTATCCGTATGGCCAGAGATGTTCATAATTTCCTTAAAGATGTTTGCTTTGTATTTGTAAAGAGTGAATTTACTATCAGGGTATTAGAGTGGCAGTGACTAAGTCTTAGCATATTTCATTGGAGAAAGAATCTCTTGGTCTTGTGTTTTCTAAAACTGAATGTTTCATCCCTCTCTGTTAGTTGTAGATGTAAAGTGGGAATCTGAACACGTGTGTTTTAAAAGCCTGTAAGCAAACCAGATTTTTCAGAATAGCAGCATACTGAGAAATCTAATAGTTCTTCTACACTTCCAGAGACACATACTGCACCTTACTGTCCCCACCAGAGCGTCTGTGCTGTGCTCCTTCCTCTTGTGTGATTTTACAGAAAAGATCTTCCCTGAAACTTTCATCCCTGCACTGACCGACAGAACTCTTCTGCCACCTAAGCTGCCCTGAGTAATATCCTTGTGGTTTTATACTCTTTGAGAGCTAAAGATGTGTGAGACAGAGGTGAGGGATATCTCAGATGCATGGTGTACCTTCAAAGATACTGGAAGTTAATGGAATTACTGTGAAATTACACCAGTGAAAGTGAGGTTATCTTCTGTACTTCTGAAATAATTGTGAGAATAGTCTGAAAGTATCCATTTTTTACTTGGCACTGACAAATAATGGTTGGATCTTTATATGCCACAGATGTGTGAAAAAAGACAATAACACCTTTTAAAAAATTATAATCAAGTAAGTAGTATCAGAGAGAAGGATCTCCAAGAAAAAAAAAGTCATTAAACTATGTCATATAAACCACAAATATGTAAAAGAATCTCTGTACAGAATTTCAGTTTTCACACTTGAGTTTGTGTATGCTAAGTACAACATGAGCCCTTAAGTAAAATCTAGGAGTACAAATTTTTAGAGATGAAGTGAGATGGCACAGGCAGGCTGTAGCACTCTCCTCCCCTCCAAACACAAGATTTCCTTGAGAAATAACCATAGTTAATGTTCTCAACTACCTCCAAGCCAAAATACACTGTGCATTAGAGACCCTACTGATGTTGTCTTGTGGTTTCCAAACATTGTACAGTAAAAGGTGAAAGTGATTCAAGAAGAGTAATGCCAAGGTCGACTGATTCATGTGGACTGGAAACTTAGGAGAAGCTGAAAAGGGAGGAGGAACAAAGCTGGCCTGTAGGACATTGCTCTTGATTATACTTGACCTGTTTTAGTTGAAGTAATGCTGTGTGCCTCTAGCAACAAACACTTCCTAATGTATTTTACCATTACTAGTTATTGAATGGTGTGTGTAGGCTGGCCCCCGCACAGTTCTCATTTAGGGCATCCTTTTGACTCTAAATAACTGCCTCAGCAGTGGTTTTTAAAGGATAGTGGTATATGGAGTTTTGAGATTATTTATGTACTTCTGCAAAAAGAGATCCATCAGCTGGGATACTGACACTGGAAGCCACCCTGGAATATGTTTTAGATGTTTACAATGTTCTGCCAAAGAACATCTGATTTTGTTTATTGCCACTGAGTGGTGGGGCTCTGCTGATATAAAGCAATCCTGATCCTGCTTAAGTCCATTTGACAAGATGCTTAAGACAAATAACTTGATCTTATTAATAGATAAAAGGAAACGGTATCCTTAAGAACTGTTACTAAAGCATAAAATTAGAAGAGGTGGTTGCTCATTTAGAGCTCTCCTTTATCAGTGTAATTTTGAGTACCAGATGGAAAGTTTTACTGGTCTGTTACTATCCAGACACTGGATAGTAGTGCTCAGTTGTCCTGAAAATTATGTTGGAGTTTGGCCTTAGTGAAATGCTTTGAAACAAAATATTTTAAAAAATGTTTATAAATTCCCTCTGGAAATCTCCCTCTTACTTTGCTGTCTCACGGTACAAATTCATATGTGTTAATTTGGAAGTAACATATCTGTGATTGTTCATTACTCAGGATAACTCTTGCCAAGTCCCCAAAACTTTAGGGGCAAAAAAGAGTCCTGAGAGCTGGGGGAGAAGTGATGGCTGCCTGGCCCTGATGATCATCTCAAGCCTGATCCAGTAGGACTGGCTAAAAGGGTGAGATAGGGCCCCTGGAGGATTGCCAGCAAGTCACCAATTAATACTAATTGCATGGGAAATTACTGTAAGGCTGCGATGGTTCATCAGGAACCTGGAATCAGTTCATAGCTGTGCTGCACCCAAGGGCTGTGTGTCTCTTGGTATTTGCTTCAAGAAGAAAGCATATTGTTGCTTGCTGCTCCATTCAGTTGCAATCTTTTAAGATCAGAACTATAATTAATGTGGAGGAATGTGAAACAGCTTATCTATCGTGGAGCTTGGTTTGGGAATATATGAGTTAAACTGTAATACTCTAATAGGGTTCAGCAGGGATCATCACTGTCTCCTCTTCAGCCAGACCAGATTGCTTCTCATTTTCTGATAGGAAAGAAAACAAAGCTGAAGTTGCACAAAATATATGCACATGATAGTCCTTTCAAAACAAGAAAACTATGGACATCTGATTTTAAAAGAACTTTCAGCTTTGCCTGACTGATTTCCAAGGAAAGCTTTACAGAAAACTGAGATTTGAGATGCTGCTGTCATCTCCTCTTCCTAGTGACAGCTGTAAACATCTGCTGAGGATGTCATTCATTGTCTCCTCCTATAGTTGCTCATTAAATTCATGAAGCACCGTGCCTCCTTGAAAATTAAACTGGTAATACTGTGGGTCGGGAGTGAACAGCCAGCGTGCTCAGAGGCTGTCGAATGTGGTTACCGAGAGGTCGAGAGCAGCTGCTGCTTCTGTGCTCTGTCCCGGGCATCACGGCCAGGCAGGGAGAGGCGCTTTCCCGGGCAGTTCGGTGAGGCAGGTGGGGTGGGCAGGGCGCGCTGCTGTGTCAGCGGGCGGCGATCTCGCCTCTTCGTCCTGCTCTCGAAAAGGCAGACAAGGCTTCCAAGTCCTAAATTGCATTTCATGTAACTCCTCCCCTATTTCGGCTGCTTGCTCATGCAGCCACCTACAGATTTGAAACAAAAATGTGCGAAGCGAGGCAGGGAGCCCTCTCGGCAGAGCAGATTCCATCTCCCCTCTCGGCGCCGGGGTGCCCGTCGTGCACTGACACCGTCTCACTCCTGAAGAGAATGAAGCCTTGGCTAATCACAAATACATAAGCATTTTTCTCCCATCCGTTCTCATCACCCTGTACTCCAAGAAGAAAAAGAAGGGGGGGAAAAAAAGCGCGGGTCTGTGGATGAGCGTGTCTTTGTGGCACTGCTCATTCGGCGGGCTGACAGAGGCGGCATTGTTCGCAAGCTGTGCCCGGCTTGGCAGCCGGAGAAGGTGGATCTGCGCCGCGCATACGGAATCGGTGAGCGGTCGGGGACAGGGGTCGAGAAACTCTTGCAAGCTGCCTTAGCGACCGCAGGGAGTTCCTGATAGCTTCTCCTGGTGTCTTCTGCACAGTGCGAACTAGGATGAGGAGTCCTTGTTAATCAGAGGTAATGTTTTTATCTTTAGAGGAGCGTGGTAGCGATTGCTGCTATTCGGTTATTAATTAAAATAAGGGTGATACCATAGAGAGAAAAGTTGTGAAGTCTGCTATACTTCTTAGGAGAATAAAGCTTCATGATGGCATTGTGCTGCAGCTGAGGGTTGTTAAAGTTTGTCTGTTTCCCTTTATGTGGGCTTAGTTTGCATTACCAGTAATGAGAAAATCTGTATGTGTTCCCATCAGAGGCCAAAAAAGCCATTTAGTCTCCTTCTCCATCTTTCTTACTTTTTAAGCCAGAAGTTACTATGTATATGCAATATTAAATTAATTTTGCTAATAGAAATACATCCACATATAGCTTTGAGGCAGCATAAATACTTCTTCCTATTACCAGAGACAACTCCTCACCTCTCAAGGCACTCCCTGGGGTACCAAGCATCCTGTACAGTGGTAAAAATTTAACGTTTGCTCTACACAGCTCAGCAGAAAGAAAAACCATTGTTGCATTTGTTTTTTTGGCCACTTTGCAATAAATATCATTGCACAGACCGTGCCAAACAGATTTTACATTGTTGTGCAGGTATTTCTCCTGTGTTCTCACTACTTCAATCCTATTTTTAGTAGTTTTAAATTACTGTTATTATTTTAATTTTAAAGTAAACGTATATTTTGTCTGAGTGTTTCTCCTGGTCTGTTTGCTGCTCTTACTGCTGTCTGTCCCTTGTAATTGTTAAGTCTGTTTTTTGAGAGTGTCTACTGCTATTTGGGGATGATAACGAACTTAGTCTTAAAAGTGCAAGCCTAGTGGCTGTTGTTCATTTGTGTGCCCAGGTTGACATGCTTTTGGGGTGAATGGACTCAGCTGAGGTGGAGATTCCCTGACACAGCTCCAGATCTGGAGCTCTTAATTTCATGGTGTTTGAAAGATACTGGGGGATCTTTTTGTTGATTTTTTTTTCTAAGGAGGGGTTAAAAAGAAGAGAGTATTAATTTGTGTACTGAAGAATGCTGTTCTGTCAGTGCAGCGCCGTTTGTTGCATGTAATTTGGGAGAACATAGCTTGTACCTCCTGTTTGCCCAATGGCACGTAGCAGCCCCAGAGGACACACACCACTTTTGTGCTCCTGTTAAGTTTTAATCTTTAGGGAGCAACTGTTTCAAAGAATAAACACATTGCCTTGTAGGAAAAACTCCAGAAAACATCCTGCTAGTGACAGCGGCAGCCGCTGCCCATCATGCTGGATGTCCCTCTGCCAAAAACGGCGAAGCTTTGTGAGCTGGCCAGCCAAAGGCTGGGAGTTGCAAGCTGTGTATCCCCAAGGGTGGCTGCTATCTGCTGGCTCAAAATGCAGTATCTAGGTTTATCCTGGCCCTTGGCCTGGGGATTTGTGGCATCCCCTCTCTGCAGGAGTGTCTGCCCCACTAATCCCTATGCACCCTCCATGTTGCTTGGCAGTGGGGCTGTGTCAGGCACCAGGCAGGCAGGTAATGAGCCTGTTCACTCTCTTCGTGGCTTTTCCCACACACCCCTCCTTGCTGAGGGAGAGAGTAACTGGGGGCTCCAGCACTGGGGAGCCAAATCCTCGCTCCTCACCCCCCTTGGTTGGGCAGCAGGCCTGGATGATGCTGGATTCTGCATCCTGCCATTTTAACATTTTAACAATGCCCTTTGCATCAAGGAGACAGGTTCTAGACAACACCTGCTACAGTAAAGAAGGACATCTTAAAGTAATAATAAGCATGTATAGACCTGCCTAAGAGTTTTTTAACCTATCAAAGGAGAGATATTTATGGTTATTACCTCCATGAGAGAGAGAAGTGAGACCCTGTATTCGACTCTGTGTCTTTCATTGATTTTCTTGTGCTTGTCAGGGGCAAGCAAATGTGGAAATCCCAAATTGCTTGTCTGCACAAGCAAAAAAAATGAAGCCAGAATAATTAAAAGGATTGCAATTTCCAAAAGTTTTTCAGTGGATGCTTTACTAGAGGCACTCATATCAGGAAATAAAAATATGTGTGGATAAATGTGTTTTAGGCTAAATCAAAATTGGTTATTTATTATTGTGAATACACTGCCTTATACTGATGTAGAGCCTGTTACTTTCATTTTATTGTTGTGTTTTAACTGGCAAACGAAGTTTCATTTGCTGTTAGTTTAAAAAAGTGGAGTAAATACATCTCCCACACATAACATAATCTTGCACAAAGTTCACTTGCTGGATGCTGCGTGCCTCATTTATACAGCAACTTTTATAACCCGTTTCCTCCAGAGTATATGACACTAAGTGGGCAGGTTCAATTTAAAATAAATAGCTTTTGCTTCCAAAGTTAACTTTGGTCTATTGTATATGTTTCTGTAAACAAAGAGATGCAGCAGAGTTTGTGATGGATGTAAGCACAGGCAGGGTTTTCGTGGTAATGTCTTAACCAGAGCTTCTTCGTTTTTTTCAGCCCAGAAGCTTTTGCTTCCTCAGTGGGAGAGCCTATATGAAGACCTGCGTGGATGATGTTATAAGGTAAGGAATACAGCCACTGAGAGCCGGGGTTTTTAAGTTCTTAATTTTGCACTGCTACAGAGTTTCTGTGTGAGAAGTTGCTTCACTCTGCATCTGATTTCTTCGCAGTAAGACTTGCATATGGTTGTGCTTTGTTGTTTGGTAGTAACGCATACATGAGCAAAATTAACTGTTTACCATGTAGATGATGATATGTCTTAAATTATGTTGAATTTCACTGTTGTGTGAAGTTTTGTATGCATACTCTTTCTCTCCTGCAAGCCTCAAACGGTCTCTTTGGGGAGAGGCTCGTGCTGTGTATCTGGTGTACCTCTTCGTGCAGCATCACTCACAGTGTTTTATTCAACTTTGTAGTGTTACATTAAGATCAGAGTGTCCAGTGGTTTTCTGATTCCCACAAACACTGTCATTTTGTAGCCCTCTATTGCCAGCTTTAGTGTCACCTTTCCTTCTCCCCTTCTCTCTTCTCCATCTGGGCAGCAGCTCCCATCATCTTTGCTTCCCTGCAGACACAGTGTGCTCGAGGCTTTTATCTGCAGGCAGACTGATGATCAGCAGACAGCACCATTCTTACCTCCTCTCCCAGGACCTGTGTCTGTCCTGTTTTACTATACCTCAGGCACTGAGTGAGCAAATAAATTGTCAATAAATAAAGAATCTATTTGAAATATGATGACTGGAAAACGTGGAACTCTTCTTATTTGGGGTCCTAAAAGACAGGCTTTCATGCCAGTGCTGGGCACATCACACAGCCTGCATGGATATTACAGAGTCCAACAGTGTTAGTATAGTATAGCTGTGCTGCATATTTCCTTAATCTGCTTGTTTAAAAACACCCAGAATATTCATCTTAATCATCTCTTTCCGCTGCATAGTAGGTACAGGAGGAAATACCAGAGAGAGCCCTGTCATTGGGAAAATGCATCATTTGAATGTGCAATGTAAATATTTTAACTAACCAAATGTAAACACTGCTTTGCCTTTAGGATGGGAAAAGACTGTCACAGTCAGAAACAAGCTGACATAAGAGTGACCCTGTATAGATGAGATACAAAATTGTGTTCACACATTTTGGTAATCAAAACAGAGCCCTTAATGAATTGCCTAGTGTGAAAGGAATTACAAACACAAATGTGCCTGACACAAGGCATTCAGAAGTCGTTGCTATATTAATGTTAAAAGGAAGGACTTTACAGGATTCATGAGGATCCGAGGTCCATGGGAGGGATGATTTGAGATGAGAGAGATAGGATGATGAGAGATGTGATATGGTAAGAGCTAGACAAAGGCTGAAGATTCTATAGAGGGGAACCTAAGCAGTAAGTATGCTCCAGCTATCCATGCTACTCCATGTCACTGACTATAACACTTTATTGATGATCTGGATGAGGGGATCAAGTCTACCCTTAGTAAATTAGTTTGACATGAGGAAGAATTTCTTCACAGAAAGACACTGGAATGGACTGCCCAGGGAGGTGATGGAGTCACCACCCCTGGAGGTGTTTAAGGAAAGACTGGACTTGGCACTTAGTGCCATGGTCTAGTTGACATGGTGGTGTTCAGTTGGACTCAGTGATCTCAGTGGTCCTTTCCGACCTAATTGATTCTGTGATTCTGTGTTCAGCATGCCAGGAGAGTTAATTCAGAATTTTCCAAGGGTTAGAAGATGGTAGAGGCAACAGATACTAGATAGAGCAAGAAGCACCTTATTCACAGACATGCTGTGGGTTTTTCAGTTGGTGGATTCAAAGAAAAGCAGAGTTCTTAGGGAGCTCACAGCTCATAAGCTCTGCCTATGCTGGTTTCAGAAGTGCTTGAAAACTTATGTCCAAGTGGTATTTGATAGAAACCAGACATGCAGTTTAACTTTTGGTGCTGAATATGGTCCTGGAAAACAGTGCTATAACATAGGATCCAGAATCCTCCAGATTCCACTTGACTTCATCATACAGTAAATGGTCTTTGGGCATTCATCAGATTGCTAAGCAGAAGAAACATCTGGAGATAATTTCATTTGCTATATGTTCTAGCCCATGGATTATTAATATCAAAAGAGGAAGAAACGACACAGAGGATTTGTCTGGACTCCATGGATTGTGAGAAACTAGTTAGATCTTATTCCTGCAGGCACAGGTATATGTAAATGCCCAAGCGGGTAAGCTTTCATTACTGCAATAGCTGGGGGACTTTAAAAAAGTTGATTTTTGCTTGTATTACCAACAATGGGTAATATATTAACATCTGCCTCACATTTGCTATTTCTTTGTTCTAACAGCTGGAAATTTACATTTACACATTGGCCTCAGAGCTAAAAGTGTCATTTCTTAAGTTAAAAACCCATAATGATTTTTGTTGTTCTCCTTGATAGGAAAGGAGAACTGAAAACATAGGGAAAAGACAAATGGGAAGGGTAGCCCCCAGATGATAAATGCTTTCAGTTGGAGCACAGATTAATCATAGAGAGTGTAACCTTAAGAGTGTCATTGTCTGCCATTACTACAGCAATTTAACTATAGCCAAATCTAATAAGAGTTAAAATTATCTAAAGAAAGTAGAGGAAACCAAATACTTATGTCATCAGGAATGAGAAAATACAGTGGCATTTTTTTCAGTACAGAGGAAATTAAGAACCTTTCTTGTGCAGATGAGAAGTATTTTGCATAGATGAGAATAACTTTGACATTATCACAGGATCAAACTTCTGTTGCTAGAAAATCTAATCATTTTATGCCATAACTTTGTGTAACTGTTCTCTCAAATACAGATGATCCAAATCTGCTTTACCTCCCAGACAGATGTATCAGTTTTCATGGGAAAGCATGAATACAGTCAAACGTGAGAACTTAATTTTTTTGCTTTACGAGCAGGAAGCTCATATACTTTATGTACTTTTGCTAAAGTGCTGTATTGTGCCTTTTTTTTTTTCTTAAGGATCTAAAATTAGATCCTGTGTTTTAGCACAGGGAAAAAGGTAGGAACAGATTACTCTGAAATTCATAGCATCATTTTTCTAAAATAAAGTCACATTATTTGAAAGCTGATGGGAGATAGGAAATTTAAGAAGGGAAGTGCAGTTGAAAAATTTTTGAAAGGAGAGTGTAAACTTCAGGGTGGAAGGGAATTAGATAAAGGAATCTGTGAGAATGGAAATAATCATGTGAAGGGGAACAGACTGTGCTGGTGATATCTTTTGGCCTAGGTTTTGAAAAGAATTCATAATATGATCTGCAATCTCTGACTTTGGGAGGAGGAATGGGAGTTCTTCCATTTTATGGTAAAGTGAAGTAAGCATGTCACTGCCCCACGTGTTAAAATATTTTGAATTTTACTTCAAAGCGATTATTTATTGCAGTGTTATAGACTATTGTGAACAGAAAAACTAGAGAAATTGGAATCAATCCCAAAAAGTGGGGTGAAAGCATAATTTATGCTTCCCTGAGAGGGGAATGGGACTGCTAGTCCAGTTTGGCTCATTCTAGATCAGTTCTCTGAGAGACTGCTTTCTAGAAAGACTCTTTGGATATATCTGTAAGTCAACAAATCTCAAGGTTCAAATCTGCAAGGGGAACTTGGAAGCGTCCATCAAAGCCAGGGGTAAATAGGATGCATATTTTGAGGCTGAAAGTGCCATCTGAGTGTGGCTTTACAAAGCAGAGGACCATGGAATCCCAAGCATCTCTGGCATATACTTGAGAACAGACTTATGTAAGGCAGTGTTTCTGCAGAAGGTGGATGGGCTACCTGAGCTGCTCCTGTGCCTCCAGCTGCTTCAGAAGTCACTTTTTCATCATGATCTCTGCCTGATTAGTCATTTTCTATGTAACAGTCTTCACATTCATATCTATATAACTGATTCCAGATGAACAGCAATAACTTTCAGCGTTAGATAAATCTGTCTGTGAGATGAATTTATGGTTGTGCTGTTGTGGACTGTCAGTAGCCTTAGACAACCTGCTGTCATCAGACTGCCTTGGTTTCTTAGTTTTGCTCTTGTGGCACAGCCAATTCCATTTCAGTGTATGTGCATTAAGGAGAGTATGCTCTAATAATATTTTATATTTACACAGCACCTCTCATCCCAGAGTACTTTATAAATCATGTATATTCAACACCACTGACCTTTTGCAGTCCCTTGAGAGCAGGAGAACAACCATTTTACAAAAGCAATAAAACCACAGGAATTTTTTCTCTGTAATTCTGGGGGGAACTCATTAATTACAGAGTGAATTTTATGTTCCCTAAACTACAGCTTCAGTTTGTAAAGACCTTTATTGAAAATTTCTTGAAGATAAGATGCATGATCCTACATTTTGTGTACACCATGAACAAAGAGCTAATCCATCCTTCCAGGACTGGACCCCTGGAAATATTTCATTCTTGTATCTAAATGAGCATAAAAGTGTCACTACATCTATACCTTGGCTGTCATTTTATCAGTAAATTGTCACCTCTTCCTGCAGTATCTGCCCAAAATGCTATAGTCTGCATTCCCCCTCAGCTGTCTTGGATCCTCCCATCACAGGGCGAGAGATACAGCAAAATAAATACATTAGAAAACCTATTTACTTGCTTTTGACAAATTCAAATGTAACTGATCCTCTGAGGTATCAAGCTGAAGAAATTCAGCATGTCTGTGCATTGGGCCAGCATATGCAGAGGAGAGATGAGCAAGACCAAAGGAACAAGGAGGAGGAGGAGGAGGATGGCAATAAATTCATCGTCCTGGCATTCAGTGCCCCTTCCTGTAAACATCAAGAGGATGATCTGAAGCCTCAGTGTATGTCCCTGCAGCACTGGAGCTATGGGGAATGGCAGTGGTCGGTGAGGGAGTGTCTGCCTGGGGCATCCTTGTGGTGCACAGAGGCTCAGCTAATGTGCAGGACTGTCTCAATGGGGTCAGATTCCCTCTACTTTGAGTAAAAACTCCAGAGGAGCTGCTTTGTTAATTTTAAATAAGAAAATAGATATGCAGACTTTTCTAGTACAGTCTTTGCCAGACCAGCCATTCGGGGGGTTCATTTGGGCCTTATTTAGTCTGTTATTTTAAACAGAAGGACAGCAACACTTCGATTTTAGTTGTACAGTTAAGCAAATGGATTACAAAACCACAGTTAACTGTGAATGCCATGGATGGTAACTCAGTTAATAGTAGATTAAAAGAATCTTTAGGTTTCCAGTGTATTGTTTTGCCATTTATCTCTCTTTGTAGCTTGTCTGGGTTTAATGTAGTTTATTCCATTTAGGAGCATTACTGAGACAAACCCCATTAAAGCAGGCATTATAGTCCTTGTTTTGATTAGCACTCAAGGCCACTAGATAATGATGCTTAAAAAAAAAAATCTTGTATTTCTCTCATGGTCATTAGCACCGTAATCATCACCAACCTTCCTACAACTGTCTTATTTTTTTCTTTCTAAATCTCAGAGCCAATTGTGAATGTCTTTAATATAGTCTGTGACATTTGAACTGTAATATTTATCTCAAAAATAGCAGTTCTTGCTCTTTCAGTGCTCATACTTGCAAGAAATCGGATCTTTTTATGTAAGACTTGCAGTGTCAAAAGCTATCATTATTAGCTAATATTTTTCAATGCTATTTTATTGGGGTGATTTTTTAAAATTTTATTTTGTGGTGAGGCTTTCTAGACCTTCAGGTATGTACATGTTCTTCTCAAACAACACCCTGACCAGAGAAGGACATTTGTACCACTCTACCAATATAAGACCGTTTCAGTCCCGGACTGATACGGGCAATTAAAATAATTTTCACACATCATGTTTAAACCACTGACATGTAATTCTAGGACAAAGCCTCTCAGCACCTCTTTCCAACGTTTGTCTGCACTCAGAGGATGAGCAGCTGCTATTACATGCTAATGCCTTTTGAGGGTGAATGGCCATTTTAGGACGTTATTAACTCTGTGCAAATGAGTGCATTTTCTATCCTAGAATACAGAGTTGCTCTCACAGGCTCTTCCTTTTACAGGTTTTAGTTTTGTTAACCAAAAAGAAAAATAAGAAATATTATGAGTTTGGCTTGGCATCTTGAAGGATGGGGAATTATACACTTGGGCTGTGGGGACCAGACTCCTCACCTTACAGGCATGTGAAGTTGCAGGCCTCTAAGGACAGAAGGCTGACCAGGACAATTAACACTTCTAATAATGCAGCTGATTTATTTTATCATTATTGCTGCATTTTACCTACTGTAGGTGTACACTGGTGTACCTGAAAAGAAGCATGCATTCTAGTGTTTGTCTTTTATTCTTACAGACCAAAGTCACACTGTGTTTTCACTAACTTGGCAGGTCCAGGTGTGAGAGACCAGCAGATTCCCAAGGTCCTTTGAGCTGTTCATCACATCCTCAGAGCAGGCTGAATGATTGTTTACATGAACATATTCCTATATTGGGATTAAAAATGTTGCTTTTTTTCTCCCTCTCTTTCTCCTGAAAAGGAAAAAATGCACAAAAAATAATAAAAAAGTATAGCATACAGAGCTTTAGCATAGACTTGCTTTGGCTTGTGACTGGCTTGTTACTGCTGACTATGTTTCTTGCTGTGGCCATGATCCCCTGTCCCCAGCATATAGGAGACTCTTGAGAGATGAGTGGCCAGGAGTGCCAAATGTAAAAAAACCTGATTTTTGTTAGACTGTTTCTTGGTTCTTTGAAGCGTCTGAGTACAGAAGCCCTTTTTGCCCTTATCATATTGCAGCCCAAGCCACCTAATTTGTACTCCTCTAGTTTGGGCATTTTTAAATGGATTTTGCCCACTAAGGCAGTTCTGTTCTATTCCTACTATTTGTTTTGTCTAGCCTTGCTCAGAGTAGATAATTAATGCAGTAGTTAAAATACCATCATCTTAATGCTCTTTACCAGGGCTGGAAACCTGCTTGTCTCAGAAGCAGTTAAACATGAACCAGGCTGAAGAATGAGCTTCAGAGTGGAATAACCCTGGATTTATTATTCAACCAGTCACCACACTAACTTTATTTTTCCTGTTGTTATTTTTACCTAAATAGTTGCTGCAGTTGAATTAAAAGGCATCTCCCAATTTCTAAAAAAGAGGAGAGAACCAGATCTCTGGAAGATATTATCTTAAAAAAATCCATTTTAAAAATATGTAAATCCTCACTTGTGAATTCCTGATAAATGCAGAATAAATTCCCACAGTTCATGATTTCTTATTATTTATTTAATTTATATGCCATTTTAACTGTGAATGAGGCTTTAAAAAACCACAGGGACACAATCTTTGCCTTATAAAGATTGTAGCTGAAATTAGACACAACATATAACCAATTCAATAGAAAAAGCAGAATTACACAAAATAGAAATGGTTCGTGTTGTGTATCTTGTGTACACTGTAAGGTTGTGATAATACAATTGTTTGGAAAAGACCTGTTTGTCATCCAGAATGTGGTGATTAGTAATGAAGCTGTGGAATAAAGCCATTGTTTGCTAGTTTAAACCAGAAAACTTGAGACTCTAATGACTAATCATTGCTTTCCTACAGGCAATTTCATTAAAGAGCTGGATTTAATGGAGGATATATTCTGTGGTGTATTTGGCTTTCTAGATGCTGTGATCTCTAAGGATCTTAAGTCCATTTTTAAACCCATCTTGTAGACTGAAGATACTGATTACCTTGCATGGTTTATTACACAGGGAAGGTAGAGCCTCTTGGAGACTCTAATGGGACACAACACTTTCTTTACCCTTAATTTTGGGCACACAGTGGATAATAAGGTTTCTCTCAATTTTAAGTAAATGAGTGTTTTACTCCATACATACTGAGCTGTTTCTCTACTATTTAGTTACAAGTATCAGTGTAATATTTTGTTTCTGAGAATAAGTCATAATTGTGCAGTACATCATTGTTTGAGTGTTCCTTTGCAGAAGAGGCTACCATCCTCATGTAGATACTGCATGTACTTGTATCAAATCCTTAGGCTTTATTTTGACATTTGAATATCTAGACCTTTTGCTTAACAGGACTTTAGTTAATGAACTGAGGTTTGTCCACTATTTCCAGCTCTGCTACCTTAGATCTCACCTCATCCCCTCTCCAGAAGACGTAAAATGGTGGTAGTGGGAGCAGTGTGGACTGGGCAAGGGGCATAGGGCTGAAAATCTCTCCCCCTTCTCATCCCCTGCAGCAGGTGAGGGTTGGGGTTTTATTTCCCAGCAATTTGCTCAGATACGAAAGGGGCTTAGTGTACCTGCTCATCTACCCACAGGATTCTGGTGTGGCTAATTAGTCAATATTTGTACAGCTCTGTGAAAACGCTTTAAAGTGCCAATTATGAATTGTAATTATCTTGTGAAGATGATTGGGAGTCCACGTTTGCATGTCGATTCAGGCCATGGGAGTAAGCCTTTGAAATAATGGCTCTTATTTAAATTACTTATTCCTTATCTCACGTTGTGTGTTTTTCTAAGGATGATGAGAAACATTAGTTTACCCTCAGGAAAGACCAGGTCTGACTGTTTTTAATAATGAGTTATGTACTTAGTCACAGTAGGTAAATTTACAAACCAAGCAGGACACACTCAGAGATCGATTCTGTCTGTTCAGCAGATGGTTTTACACAAAATGTTCAGCAGGATGAGCCTGCTGAGACTTTAAAACAAATACCGCTAAGTAACATTGCCGTAAGCCCGTTAATATGGTGGCAATGCCTGTTTTAAACTCTGCAGAGGTCCTACTTTATTTATATCTCATCTATTTACTGAAGTGTAATAGATTTACTCTTGGAAGAGACTTGATCTCAGCAGATTTACTCTGAATGCTGACATTTAAGTTGCAACTTACTTTCACAAAATAGTAACTAATGCCCAGAACTAACTACAGGACACTTAGCTGTTTTTTTAATAGCAGCACACCAGTGTTAAAGACAAAGCAAGAACAGCCTATGAAAGAAGTCAACATGGCTTGGAATTTTTGAAATTCCTGAAAACTTTCTGTTGCAGCAGGAATACTTTTGTTTTTTAAGGTCTCTGTGTTCTCTTGTAGTTTTATAAATGTTGCTGGTTTCTTTAAGCGGATAGTAAGAGGCTTTATTATTTATTCTACTTTTACATGAACTAGTTGGGCAAGTGGTTGCCTGTAGTGTAGGTTTAATATTTTAGTCTGTATATCTGTATGTTAATGTTGCCTTAAATAAAATTAAACCTAGAGTTGCACGTAATATTATAGAGAGAACAAGGTTTGCCTCCAGTTACTGTACAAGAGCAATTGGGAACAGAATTGGGTCAGAAGTTCCCTGCATGCTATCTCTTTGCAGTAACATAAAATTTTAACGGGAAAAAATTACACGGAAAAACCCACTTTGTTTAAAAATGTTCATGAAGGAAGGAGAACTTTTTTTTTCTGAATAGAGGTCTCTTGATGGTTGCTTGCTAATTTTATGCTTACATATGTGTTCTGTAGCTGCATAGGGACAGTTAATACAGTGTTGATAGGAGCCCACACATTGGTGCTCCAGCAGAGGGGTCTTAAATATTCATATGCTGACTAGATTTGTGTTGTTTTATTTGCGTTTTTAGTTCTCTGCCCAGTCCTAAGCATCATCAGATAATTAAACATTATAGAGTCTGTGATAGTGAATGTTTTTTGAAAATCTGGACATTAATTTTTTGTCCTGCCAGCTGGAAGGAGTGTGATGCTCTGGCATTGTTCTGTTTGGAGAAAAGTGTTTTTCTGATATTAGACTAAAACTTTCATCTCTGCATAAATCCTTACAGCTTTCTGAGAAGAATTTAGTACTAGAAGCATTCAGCCTTGTGTAGGAAATTATTTTAAAGGAAGATGTTTATACCTGTGTAACTGTTAAGCATGACATAATGGTGTGAGATTCAAGTGCAAATGAAAACTCCTAAATTTAGGCAAGTACCTGCAAGGCATCTTCAGGCCCCATTTTAGACAGTGGCAATCAGAGCTCCCTTCAGCTGCTCATGCAGAAGCAGCTGGTGCCATTTGTGATGCCCTGGTACATTCTTCATAGTCTCCAATGGCTATTGGAGAAGCATAAGAGTTTTCTGTAGGTCCTGTGCCATGTTGCTAACCGCATCCAGATTCAGGTTTCATCTGCAGAAAAGGGAGGGCACTGAATGTTGTCTGAAATGCTATAGGCTGTGCCCCTTGGCCTCCAGCTGCCACTCTAGAAGGGCATAAATCTCCTGCAGTTCATGTACCAGATTGTTCTTCTCTCTGAACATATCTGCATAAACATCCAGATATCTTGGATGGCCTTGGGCAACTCAGGTGGTTCTAGCAGCTAGTGTTTAGACAATAAATGGCATCCTCCTGTGTTGGTCAGCTGCATCCCTTATAAGGCTCCATTGCCTGGTAGCCCCTGGGAACACAGGAGGCTCAGACACATCACTCACATAGACACACTTGGGCATCTCACGTATCTCATGATGGGTGGCTGACTCCCACCCATCATGTCACAAATGTGACATTTCACTGAGCCTGCAGTGCTGCCTGGGACTTTGTTGATAGAAAATGAAAAAAATATAGAAGAGCTGAGAGGAAGAAAGGAGAGAAAATGGTAGTTGCTGCCCACGTGACTGCTGCACTGTGCTCTGTAACTCAGCTGGTGACACATGCTGTGGATTTGATCTATCCCAATCCTCCCGCCTTATCTGTATAGCCACAGAATGGCATCGTGGGCAATCAAGCCAAGTCAGAAAGCTGCACAAGGGGAAGTCAGTGGCCCTGAGGGTTGATCACTGAGCAGCACCACCACAGTGGAATAAATTTAGTGTCCTGAAATGGCTCAAATGACTGTCCTTCTGAGACAGCAGTAGTTTACCCTATGGTAACTAGCTTGTTTTCTTCATGCCTTTGGGCTGACCTTTGAATTTCCCAACATCATTTTGCCTTTTCCTTTCCTTCACTTCACCTGCATTTGCCAGCAGTGTTGTCTTTGCCTATTAGCAGTCGTGTACCAGCTGCTATACTTTTTCTTTTTTTGGCAGTTTCCGTGCAGATTGTGCTTGCTTTTTTTTGCCCCAAACCTTTTTGATGCACGTCAGCATTTTAGCTGTTTGCATGCACTAGGGAATGATAGGAACCATGATCTATTTGGGTCAGTGCATGTCTGAGTGTAACCATTCCAAATGAGGGATTTTCTAAGAATAAATTTTCTGTCACCAATCTAGTTCTCATTTTTACCCACATAATATGTGTTAGCACCCTTCTGCTATTTTTTTACTTGTCTTTCTGTTGTGTTTGCTTTCTTCCAGCCAAACTAAGTCTTGCAGTTTTCCCGTTAGTTGAATAACTCATGGAAATACATAGCAAGGCAAGTAGTTTAGCAGCTGCCCCAAACTAAGGTCTACAGTCATGTGTTTCAAGTCAGATGAAAATTCAAAAAGGACTCTCTAAAAGGATGACACAATTGTTTTTCTGAAAGTAGTGCATCAATTTGGTATTGAATCTAAGTAAATGCAGAGCCGGATGACCTCTGCTCTTCAGGCAGTTTGCCAGCTGTTCGTCGTAGTCGAGAAAATCTTTCAACAAAAGGAAAAATTAATTTACTACCGCTGCCATCAAATCAACTTGTAAGTGTTTCAGCTTTCAATAACTAATGGTCACCCTCTGGATTTATGAATAGTTTCTTTGAAAACTGCTTCCTTCTGCAGAATCAGATTGCTTTGCAATAAAACTGTCTCCCTAAGTGATGAAAAAGAATAAAAAAGGTTTGCTCAACATATAGAGTTATCCTTTAAAATGAGCCATGTTCAGAAGGTGTTACAACAGGCCTGAACATGGCAAATTTCTGAAAGAATAAAGCAGATGAAATCCAGACTGCTTGGTGAAGGAAAATCAGACTTGAACAGGGTGTTGTAACAGTGATGTAATGGGAAATTGTAAAAGACAAGTGGCTGTTGAAATTACTGGGGGAAGGGTGGATAGTCTATTATAGCTCTATATGTTCTTGAGCTGACTTCTCGTTATCATGTATATGTTTGTGTCTTGTGTCTTAAGGTTATTTATCATATTTTAGGTAAGCACTTCTATTGTTTGATTCCTGTAGTTTCATTCTCTTTCTGAGAGAGTGTTTTCATATCTGCTCTTTGTATTTCTGACATGCCCTGTCTTTTCTCACCATTTGGGCATCCTGGTACTAATAGGCCATAACCAAAGTAATCAATAGATGTTGTTATCAGTACTGGAAGTTTTATAAGGAGTTTGCGTGAGTATGTTTGATTATTACAGAAAAATCAGTCAAGGGAGAGGTGCTAAACCAAAAGTGTTGCCCACTGTGAGAAATACTCAGCTAATGGCCAGAGTGGCAGTGCTCTGTGGTAGAAGCACCAAGCCTCAAGATGGACGCAGAACTGAGGGCAGCTTGTGGAGCCATGGCACTGAGGCAACATTGGCGTGGTCTCAGAAGTGAAGGCTTCCTGGCCATGCAAGAGTGGAGACAGGAGCTGTTTTGTGGTGAGCATGCACGTGGATGTGGGTGCAGGCCTCTGGTGTGTGTGCGGGTGCATGCTTTGGTCACATCTACATATCTGAAGACTCCTCTCATCCACTTGGTGAATGAGATGTGCTTACTGCTCATCAGTCATACAAAGGTTTTGAGCTTGCTCTCTGCTCTTTCCTCATACATCACCAGTGCAAGACTGTTGTTCTTACCTGGTCTGACTATCTCTCCTGTCCCTGGAGAGCAGCTGTGCTGTATCTTTACAGGTTTTCATCAAATTCCAGTCTTACTCTTCTCTTCCAATATCTTACCAAGACCATGTTCTGTGGAGAAAAAGTAATGATTTGGGTCAACATAAAAAAGAAACCTGGAAGAAGCAAAGCCAGGCTGGTTATTGATTGCATGAAGTGATGTGATGCTCTGCTTTTCCTGCCTACCAGCCATTGCTTCTCTGTCATCATGCTTTGGCAGCTTGTAACACAAAGTAGTAGCAAAACTTTTTTTGCAGGAGGCATGATGTATTTTTCTCTCTGCAGTGCTACCCATATTGTAGAGTTTCCTGCTAAAATAATGCTAACGATAGTAACATGGGAAAACACAGAGGCAGGGGAAGTCTTGCAGCATTAGTGATGCTTAAACTGCAGAAAAACTGATGCCAGCAGGCAGCAAAAAGAACAGACTGGAGGAAGGAGAAAAAAAGGATTTTCTTTTAGTCATTTGTTATTCAACCAATTTGAGTTTACAAGCTATAGGCCAAATTCTGTCTTCTGATTCTTGCTTAAATGCAAGAGGAGTGTATTTTTACTAGAGATTATGATTTATTCATGTTAAGGAAATATTCTGTTTGTACGAAGTTCAGACTACAAAGTGGAAGTTAGTAGATGACATTCAGACTGGAGATTTCCCTTGAAACAATGTGAGAAAGTATTTATTTTGTGAAGTCCGTTTCCCTTCGCAGATAGTTTCCGACCATTAAATATCCAACAGTCAGGAGAAAAAAGCCCAGTACTGTGACAGGCTGGATATGTAAATGCAATATTCATACATAGCTTTACGAAGGGTTTCTTTTCCACAGTGTATGAACCAAACATCTCAATTAAATCGAGAAGGGGAAGACCTGGGTTTCATTAGCTGTGAAGACTTTCAGAATTACATTAGTTGCAGTTGATTAGATCTTGTAATTGTATTTGCTGTGTGTCATGATGAGGGAGTGAGGGGTTTGGGTGTGCTGGAGGGGGGGTACCCAGCTTGTAGATCGCTCCTGCAGGACTCATGATTAGTTTCTGCTGCCTTGGTCTATTAGGATCAAGCCCAGAGACATGTATTTCCCTCCCCACAGCAGGAGAGAAGATAGATAAAATGCACCACATGTCAGGACATTGGTATGCAGTGGCAGGAAACAGTTGGGTTTATTTTGCCTCCCTACCCCATGTTGCTACAGGTGCCAAGCAGGGCATTGCCTGCACCTCAGTGGGGAGGTGAAGCTGCAGGATATGCTGGACTGTCAAAAGCAAGTGGTGTTTTCATTTACCACAGCTCTACTTCCAATTGAAAGGACAGAATTACACCATTATGCTAGTCCGGAGAGAAATTGCAATGAAATTGTGCAACAACATGAGGCTGTGTCAGTGCTGCTCCCCCTGTCCAAAGGCTTAGTTAGCCACATTGTCTGTTCTGATGTGTCAGCCAAGGAGGTCAGCTCCAAGGAATGCATCTGAGGACCTTTCCCAGTGGGTCATCACACATTAACCTACCCTGCTTTTGACCACAATTTATAGATATCTCCTCTACTATTTCTGGGTGTCTGAAAGTTCACTAGTCTGTAAGAGACTAGGTAAGACCTTCACAGCTACCTTTGAAGGTACACCTCACTCTACAGGCAGAGAATTTAGTCTTCACTGACCATGTAAGAGCATACAGGCAGCCAGTTTAGATTATTTTTAGATGACTGAAAGTATCCTCAAGGAACACATGCTTATGTTTTCAGCTCAAAGGAGAAAAGGAAGATCATGTAGATGCAGCACTGAGTGGGGACACTAGGTATCTGGAATAAGTTCAAAGAGCTCTTCAAAAACCCCCAAATTCTTCTTTATCTTGGACATTTTTTCATGAAAAGGAAGTGTTCTACACAGGAATTCTGTCATGTACTGCCTTGGTCTTATCTCAGTAACACGTAAACTCTTCAAGCCAGGAACCATCTCCAGAAATGAAGAAGGCTCTGCATGTATGCACTAACATTCCTAATGATATACAAATGCTAAAAAGTTAAAAATCACTTTATTGAATCAATTAAAGTGAAATGAGAAATTTGGACTTGAAATAGCTCTTCACTGTTACAAAGCACGTTGTAAGGTGAACACTGTTTTCTTAAAATTGGTCTGTCACTAAGTTAAATGACTGCTGACTCTCTTGCTGTGAAATATTGCACAGCTCAATTCTAACTTATTCCTTTTGCTTTAAGATTAAATAATCTTAAATATAACAGGCCCTTCTAACATAATTTGTGCTCTACCTCCAAGGACCATCACTGAGTTTCCCTGGAACACTCCTGTCTCTCAGACATTTGTATCTATTGATTATATCCTAGCATTGGCACTCAGTAATCTAGGCGGCTTAGATTTAAAACTCTTTTGGTTATATTTTTCAAAATTGGCATGATTTTGGTGTGCTTCAGTTTGGGGGGGGGGATCTCACTCAAGGCACATTAAAAGGCTGTAGTGTCCTGACAGTTGGATATGAGACATTTTTTAAATTTCTCATTTTAGGTAGAGTTAATCTCACTATAAATAGTAACATTTGAGCAGTCTAAAAGTTCAGTATCACTAGAATTCATTTAGCTTTCTCCTGTGATGAGAACAGAAGTGAGATCTCTCAGGTGGGACCCTGTAGATAGTATCTGGGTGAACAGAAGCCTGTTTTTAGAGATGTAGATGTACAGAAGAGGAATCCCATTTTAAGTAGGAGTCTCTTTTTTCTTTTTAAAAAAAGCAACATTTCATTGGGGACAATCAGAGCACTGTGTTTTGCTGCTGCATATTTTGCAATCTTTTGCAATTTTACAAGTTGGAGTCCTTTGGAAATTGGAAGTAGCCTCTGGAAAAGTACTATCCATTTGTTGTGTTTCACAGGCCTGATTCAAACACCAATTTGAGAACAAGTATGATTGCCATGGATTTTAGAGGTCTTTTATGTCAGATGACTGAGGCAATCTCTATGTGTGCCCACTTCCCAGGCTAGGGGGAACTTACCTGTTTCCATTATTACTACCTGATTTTGCAAAAGGGTTGCCTGAAATGTGGTTGCACTGCAAAGACTGAAAGGGACTTGGCACAGTGGAATTACATAAACAGCAAAGTACAGTTACAAACAGGCCATGTTTAATATGAAAGAGCATCTAGTTCCAGGAAAAGCAAAGCTATCAGGAGTAGTTGTGTCAGAGCTGGAAAACACTTCACAAAGACAGCTTTCATTTCTATATGCTCTAAAGTATGCAAAAATTGTGGTCTAATTACCCCACTGCAGCCAGAAAGCAATATGGGAGATTGTGGGGGTGTGGGAAAGAACATAATAATGCTACAATTAAGCTGTAATCTTTGGCATGGTCACTCAGCAGATAAAGCTTTTCTGCTGTCGCATTTGAAACAGTCATTATTTGGCTGCTAAAGCCTGGGGAAAATATGTGGTGCTGTTCCTAGGGGCTGTTGCACAGAGGCTTCATTATCGTTTTCTTCCTCAGCAGCTGGCCACACTGAGCTGATGCTCTGCATTTGAGAGCTGTGGCCTCAGCACTCTGCTACTCCCTGCTTGTGCTTCTGGAGGTTTGTACTGCTGGTACTGGAATGGGGGTAACGTTACTAGCCACTGTGGAATGAATTTGTGAGCTTTAAGTTATTAGTTTAAAAACCTGTTCGCTCAAGGCCTGATTTATAGTGGAAACTACTTCTGTCAGAGATTTGTGAGCATATGGTTTATATGCAGAAAGACCTTGTGAATGTGGGAAATAATTGTGCTAGCTACGTGACAAGTGAGGTGCATAATTATGCATGTGTATTAACCCCAGGATGCATACCATATCTCATGGAGATATAATCACATTCACATACAATTATGCTCACCCTCCTTTGAAAATCTAGTTTTACAGCCTGCTAGAAAACCTTGCTAGTGACATCTCTTATTTTCTGAAATTCTCCACCATTTTAATAGAAACTTTTCCATTGCCTTGACTTGAACTCTTGAATTCACACGCTTAATTGTTCATACAACTTTCCTGATTCTTTCCACTTTCCCAGATTTCTTTCTGTGGAGGAGAGGTTGCCTGTACTGCAGGCTCCTGTGGACTTGCTGAAATTCTACTGGGAACAGAAAGGAAAGAGTAGAAGGAGAGGTCAGGTCAACTTTGAATATGTTAACCTTGAGGTGACGTGGTCTGACAAGGCATGAATGAGTTGCTTGCGGTATGAATGCAGACTGTGACGTAGATCAGCATTTGCTACTGCAAAAAGCCTTTTTTAGTTTTTCTGCAATGCCACGAATAGATGGTTTCAGACAGACTTTGTTTCCCTTTAGGAGATGTTAAAGCTTAGAAGGGGTTAAAAGTGACCGGTGGCTTGGGACTCTTCAGTTTTGTCATAGATCTATTTTTGCATTATAGAGCACACGCATCCTTTGATAAGCCAGCTATGATTTCCGTAAAAGTAGATACACTGGGGAATTAGATCAGAACCTCATTATTCTGCTGCTGCACAAAGCAGAAACATGAACTATTTTGAAAGCTTATGGCGTGCGCAGTCTCTGCAAGGGTTGTCTGACAGCCTGCAAGAGCAGCTCGGTCCATGTCAGTAATTCCTTCCAGCATCAGGCTTTCAGGACCAGGCCTTAATTATGTGCACATTTGGTCTTCACTGCTTGGAATAAGACATGTCTATCTTGAACTGGTCTCATTAAATGGATGCTGTCAAGCCAAGCAGCTCAAGACATAACTGCACCAGAACAGTTTAACCTGTTGTAGGAAAGGATCTGTCCTGATTTAGTGCATAGGAACCTCCAAAGTGAAATGCAGTAGGTACTGCATGAGAAAGGTGATCTTGGTTTTAAGGTTTGTGTAGTTCAGTATTGGATCTACATTTAAACAGCTAAAAGCCAAAAGAAGGCATCACAGATGCAGAAACAGTAAATTGACTGATTACAAATTGGTCTTACAACTCTTTTACAGTGCATTTGAAGAAACTTCACAATCTTGATGCTAGGGCACTGTGGTGTTAGGAGAGGTTTTGCCAGGCAGGACCTCAATCCACACAGTAATCCTGTTGCCTACTGGCCCCAGAAGCATTTAATTGCAATTGCTTTTGTTCACTTAACACCAACATAAAACAAGAATAATTGTTTGTATATTCAGGTTGTTTCACAGTGTTATCTGTGTGAATTATCTGATATTTCTCTTTTTGATAAAATTTCAACATCTTTGTACTTACTTTATTAGGTTCTCATGCACGCTTATTGCTATTTTGATATCTTTGTGTAGTCTTTGTCACCTATAACAGAGGTGGTTGCCCCAGGCAGCAAACAGAACTGGGAACTGGGAGAGAGAGAGAAACCGAAGTGTGTAGAAAGCTGGACATGTCCTGTGGTAAAGAAGTACTGAGAGAAGAGAAGGAGTTCTAGCACAGGGGGATCAAGGTCCAAAGGTCCCATTGTTATCAGATGCTCAATCTGAGACAGGAAGGATCTGATTTTACCAAGTTAGAACAGCCTGAAGCATAATTTTGGCTGCAGTCAAAAGGTTCTTTCTCAAAACTAATCCCAGGCACCACTGAGGAGTTAATTATGGTCAGAGACCAGTCCTGGAAGATAATTTGGATACAACCACCATTCTGTGGAGAATAAGAAAGTTTAGAGTGTGGGCTTGGGCTGTACAAGACAATTATATTTAACGTGTTTCATTTACTGCTATGGATCCAACCTTAATGTTCAAAGCACAACTCCCACCAGCTTCTGCAGACGGGCTCCAAAGAAGGACTTGCAGTAGGAGATACCTATAAAAAGTTTGGCCCAAGTATTTTGCTCACACAAGAACAAATGCAGCCCTGATGATGTCACAAAATTTGGGTGTAACACTGTATTAGGTTATGCTGTCAGGAATCCACCAGCTGTGGCAAGTTACAGAAAGGAGCCACACAGGAGCTGCCTCCAGCTGCTCTGCTGTTAAGGCTTGCTTAGGCCACATAGTGGAAAGGTCAGAAAACACATTCAATTTAAAATCAAGAGGTTTAAATAAGGTTTTTTGGGGTAAAGGAAGGGTGCTTTAAGTTCATTTTAACCCAGTTCAGCATAGTGCTACACTTAAGGTCATGCCAAGAGCACAAATGGGATTTCCCTGCCAGTAGCATGGTATTTCCATGCATGGAGAGAACAATCCTGACATGAAAATAGTGCTGGATTGAGTAAAGTGCATCTGCCATGTCCTCCCCCTTCTCTAAATCAAGTCTGTAGTTTGGTGTGAACTCTGGTTGGTACAGGTGTTGTGGATTGCCTGTCTTTGGGCTTTTTCTTTAGGGTGGCCTGAGGGTGTCACATACAAGGGAGGTGCTCGGTCTTTGCGCACTTGGAGATAACACTGTGCCCGCTGGTGCCTGAGCTGGGTCTGAAGTTGCCGAGGGAGCTTTTTGGAGAAGGTCTCCTGGCTTTATAGAGAAAATCTGTTTTCAGGATTTAGAGGAACAGAAGATAAAAAGCTCTGTGTCCTGCACATGTGCAGGACAATTTCTTTTGCTGTCTCTTTGTTGTAGCTCAGGTTTCCAGTTCTGGTTTTGTGGTTGAATGACAGCATTTGCAGCTGGATGTAGACAAGAGGACATTAGTTTCATACTTCTGAGTCCTTATTTCAGTTTATAGGTCTACATATCTTGTACTTCCCCATTTTCTGGTTTAACGCAGCTCTCTGGGGGCTTGCTACTGGAGTAATAAAAATCTCATTTAAAAATTCTGACCTTCTTCCCCACTCTCCATGCTCCTTGCTAGGTCTGTGCTCTTGAGGTGGGGGGGATCTTCTGACTTGGGTGACCTCACTAATCTGTTTTGCACTGGGCATAGGAGGAGTGGGAAGGAGAAGAAGAGCAGTAGGAGACTGAGCAGTTGAGAAAGGAGCCCTTGAACCAGGCGAGCATGTGAAGCTCCTGGGCAATGCTCCCATTAGCCGAATACAGCCTGACAGCCCAGGACAAGGAGTCGCAGTCCCAAAGCCCTCCATGAATCTCTCCTGTCCTGTTGTGTTTGGCTTCTCGCATTTAAAGTCGCTCAGCTGTCAGAACAATTTTTCTCTTGCCTATGCTCCATCTATAATTCATTATGAAACCCAGAGAGATGAAGCTGTTGGTTTTTCCCACTCTTCCTCCTCTGGAAGCCGTGGGCTGAGTGTGGTTTGCAGCAGGACATGAATGAAACTGCTCTAAAACCCATAAGCCAAGGGGAAGGTGGTGGGAAAGGGACACGCTGCCATCTCCTGCTGGGCCACCAGGCCACAGCGTCTGGCTCTCGCAAGCACAACCTATATGTGCATCACCATAAGCTCAGGCAGGTCTTTGCTCAGAAAATCCAGGCCAGATCCTGGACCTGAAGTTCACTGGGTCTTTCAGATCCCAGGCTTCAAAGGTGTTCAGGTCTCAGTCCAAGCTTTTGCAGCAGCTTTCCCACTAGTTAAAATTTACACTCCATGTGCTCCCCAAAGTAGCAACCTGTGTATCTGCTTCACTCCACATAGAGGTGGGACCAAATTTGTACTTGTCCATCATACATTCCCCTCATCATCAACTCAGGCTGAACTGCCTCAGCTCTGCTTTATTCCTGCAACAGTTGCAAGCAAAAATAACACATTATTCACCATAAAAGTGTGGGTCATGCAATGAAATATCTGTTGTTCTGAAACCGCAAACATAATTGATCATTTAAGTGCAATTTTGAGGAAATGGCTACAGGTGTTATTTGTCATATGGGTTCCAATAATTGCAAATATTGATGTCTAAAAAGCAGAAAGAATTTCCCACAAGAAGGAGAAATTTTATCCAGTATAGTGGAAGGATTAGTTTTCTGAAGTGATAGTGACTTTGAAACGTGAACACAGACTGTTTTCAGTTTGCCATGGATGAAATAACCAGATTTCTTACTCAGATGTTCCAGGCCCATTTCTGTTACTCTTATTTAGAGTTCAGCATCTCCAGGAGCTTGTATGGAAGTATCTGCGGAAAGGGTGTATGGAGATATCTGTGGAAGAAATCTTCATCTTACAAGATCATTACATAGGAAAATCATTTAAAAAAAAAACCCCACAAACCAAAACGAGTTCCATTGACCATTATTCTGTCTCAGCAATGTCTTTCTGCAGGGTTGAACTACTTGAGTCTGACAGCCTTGCGGTGGTGGAGGTAGGACCTTTTCCAGCCCGACAGATAAAGGGCCCCTTGTGAACTCCATCTGTAGCAACAGCTCTGTAACATCCAGCTCTGAAGCACTCTCGCAAGAGCCACAAATCCCAGCTTCCGAACGGAGAGATTCACCAGGGGGCAGCACAATATCACTTTTTATTGTAAAAGCAGGAGTTAATCATTTCAGCTGTCTGAGAGCTTTTGGAAATTAGCTGCTTGTTGTTCCATCTTTATCATTGCAAGTAAGTTTCTCTTTAAAGCTAGCCTCTGTAGCAGCTCCAAAATCCAAGGTAGTAGGCAGACATTAATATTTTACAGTTCAGGCATTCACCTAGCAGAACAAGAAGGAGTCCAGACCATTGTGTTTTCAATGCGTCTCTCTGGCAGGTGCCTACCCAGGCTTGGTTGGGGCAGCTGAAGGGTACTGGTCCCGATTCAATTACTTCAGAAACTCTTCTGTGTTAAGGGCACCAGCCTGAGTGAATACTATTTCAGCCTCATCTTTTGGGAGGCATTAAACAGAAGGAGTAAGCCCTCTGATGTCACTAGATGAGAAGGGTTCACAGAGGGTGAATGCAGACTCATAGAATCATAGAATGGCCTGGGTTGGAAATTATCTTAAAGATTGTCTAGTTCCAACCCCCTGCTGTGGGCAGGGACACCTTCCACTAGACCAAGTTGCTCAAAGTCCCATCCAGCTGGGCTTTGAACACTTTTGGGGATGGGGCATTCACAAGTTCTCTGGGCAAGCTCTTACAGTGGCTCAACTGCCCTCTCTGTAAAAAAATTCTTCCTAATACCCTCTTTCAGTTTGAAGCCATTGCCTCTTGCCCTGACACAACATGCCCTTGTAAAAAGACTCTGTCTGGCTTTCCTGTAGGTCCCCTTTAGGTACTGGGGAAGGCCAGGGTTTTTTCTTTTATATTGACTTCTGGTTGTCCTGTATGCTGCACAGCTTCTAGGTCCTCTAGCACTTACACCAAACTCTTACCTTTCAAGGAGCTAAGAGGAGTCACTGGTCACATCTTGCCTGCTCAGCTTCCTTTATGGAGGGCTTCATCTGTCATCAGTCCATTCCTAGTTATTACTCTATTCTACACAGACAACTGGTGTCTCCAGTGGTTGCCTCCCCTGGTTCAAGTGCCACTGTACTTTTCTGTCCTTTTCTGACCTTTTTCTCTCAACTTACAGTCAAAGCAATTCTTGCTCTTTTCCTGTAAATTAACTACATCTTCTGTCTTGGTCGTTCCCCTTGCTATTTTGGCTTCTGCCTGGTGGGATGCCTCATGTCTAGCATCAATCTCACACTTCACTCCTGACATCATACGTAGAACTCCCTTGACTGTCTCTCTCTGATCTCAGTCCTTTTGAAGTTCAGTCTGAACTCCATCTGCTCCTGCTCATCCCAACACTTACTAACTCTGTACTGAAGTCTTCAAAGATGCAGCTTTTCCATGGGGCTGCTCCCCATGTAGCCTTAGCTTTCCTTAGCTCAAATATTATCTTTATTTAAAGGCCAGGAGCCTTAAGAATATATATTTAGAATAAAAGAATAATTTTTCCCACCACAGTAGCTTATGTTACACTGCTTAGTCTTCTGAGAGGAGTATAGTATTGTTCTTCAGAGTAGGTACAAAATTATGAACTTAGTAGAATTATTTAAATATCTTTCAAGGCAGCTCTGTGTCTGCTTTAAAAGGAAATAAATATGTGTTTCTGTTTTAAGAAAATAATTTTTAAATCCCTGTTCTTTTTCTTATATTTTTATTTGCCCAGTATTTTGGGGGAGAAAACAGTTTCTTTTTTCATTTGAATTTGTTTTTATTGCTTGGGAAGACTAAGGAAGAAAAGACAACAAAAATGTCTTTGAAAATTCACAAAAAATAAAAGTTGAAAAGAAAAATACTTTCTGTTCAAGGCCCTTAAAAAAGGTTTGGAGTTAAAGGCAGCCAGCACAGTGTGCTTTGTAATGTTTTTTGCCATCTTTTGTTTGTTTCTTCCCATTTCAAGGTATATCCATGCCGTTATTATCTAAAAGAAAAAAAAATTAAAAAGCTTTATCCACTGTGGATTAATTGGTAAGAGTTGCTGCTTCTTGGAAGGAGTCCAGAAGTCTGATCCTGCATGGTCGAAACCAATGAGCCCATTTTATGCAGGAACAGAAATGTCACTAGTAATAACTACCCAGTCACATAGCTTAGTTGTTAAGTATGTTCTCTGATTCACCAGATTTCCTTTGATCAGAATGGTCTTTTTCTGGAAATCAGTTTTTTTGGTGAGATTTTAATAACGAAATGGCGATATGTTTTTTGATGCAGGTATACTTAACTGAATTTACTGGTACAAACTATGCTTCTGCTGCAGAGAAAAAAAATAGGTACATATATATTTCATATATAAAAATATATCTGTGAAAGTATATGCATTAAAGTAAGTCTTAAAGTCTGGCTAAAAGCCTGTAAATGGACTTTGCATAACCTCTTCCTAAATTATGGAGAAACTGATAACTTCAGAAGTGCGGAATGAAAGACCTCTTTTTAATTTTGCCATGTCGACAATGTATTACATTAAAAATATGTAAAGAATTCTAGAATATATTGTATACCAAAACTTATATCACCTAAATTGTGTTTACTGGCATGTTTCTCCAGGGGCTGTTCTGCTGCAGCAAAAGCTGCGTTTATTCAAGTTGGTAAAAACCACTCTGTCTACTTTTCTCTGTTGTTTTCTTAGACTCAGGTGGGGAGAAGCAAAAAAAGAAAGTTCCATATTGTTACTCTCCAGACATACTATTAAGAAAATATGACTTACCTGCTGCAGGAAAGGTTTTTGTAGTATTCTTTTCAAAGACTTATGTAGATTATTTGCCATTACACTTTAAGCCTCGAATCACGTGCAGGCAGGAGACATTGAGAGGGAAGAAGCTGCCTGCTGCAGCTCTCTTTTTGGCTTTTTAAATTTGCAGAAGTTGTAGTTGGTTTTGAAAGCTCACTTTCCAATTAAATTAGCAAATACCACCACAAAGTAGATTTTTTTCCCTCAAAGTGGGTTTATAAACTTTCTCCTGAAAATACAAGTACAGAGATACTGTACCTTTTATTCACATTGAGATTGTAGATAGGTAGCATCCTGCGTTAATATTTAGCAAATTTGTTCTATATTGACATGAGAAATGTAGCTGAAAATCTCTTTGGCCTGGCTGGCTTGTACCTGAAACTGGTTTTTGTAAGATCTGGATTTGAAAATCTCTCCCGCCAGACTTGTAGCTGTCAGGTTCGTTATCTTCAAAATTTCTATTAAGCTCTAATGGTGTTTTTCTTCCTGCAGAAGCAGAAGGTGCATGCAGCACAGATGCCAGCCTTCTCCAAGGAGTAACCTCTTCATCCCCAAGTGACACTAGCTCCCGCTAGTACCATGGGGCCAGAGGGTGGTTTCTTAGGCAGTGGACAGATCCACATCATCCTGTGGGGGAGTTTGGCAGCCATGACAACACTTTTGTTCCTCACCTTCCTCATCTTCCTTTGCTCCAGCTGCAACAGGTAAGGCTCGGGAGCTTAGCACGCAGTAATGGTTCTTATGTCACTTAGTGCAGAGATTGACATAGCTTCACTAATAATTAGTTAGCAGGAAATACTGAGGACTTAGGTACAGAAATAAAAAAAGTACAGTAAAAAATCTGTTTTCAGAGCAAAACTGAATTGGAACAGTTCTGTTCTTTCTAAAATGTTTCTTTTTTCTTTTGCTGTGAAAGAAGTACACTGTTTTGCTTGCTTGGTGGTTTCCCCTAAGATGAAACCTGGAGCACAGGTGGACACTGACTGTTAGCAGATCACACCAATAAGCTGAAACTGAGAACATTAGGTGGGCTGAACAGGACCAAAAAAGTATAGATAAAAAGGAAAGGAAAGCGAATTTTATGTATTTCAGCTTTGCTTTGGCTATTCCTGAAGTCTAGGGAATTGATCCTGCCACTCAAGAAAAACTGAGGAAGAATCAAATGGTGATAGTAATTAATGTCTTATACCTCATCCTTATTTTCTTCTCCATAAGAGAGTTCAATTTCACCAACACAGGCACTTCTACTGACTTTGTTTATTCACGTTTCAAGGCCCCTTCATGACATGTAAGCTGTGCCCTGCTGACTGCACAGGGGAGCTGGGCAGCCTGCACTCCATCCATGATGCCCTTCCATCAGGCCAAACCAGCCAGACCCTTCCCTACGAGAAGTGGGACTGCTGTGGTCCATACTACTGTATGCTTTTACAAGCATAGCTCAATCAGCCAAGCCTATGGGTGAAAAAAAACCCTATCCATGATTCAGTACAGCAGCAAAATCTGTGGTTTGGATGCTTATGCCTATAGGAGCATATGCTTTCACCCTTCAGCATTGAGAGCATTGAGGCAGCTGTGTGGCCACTCAGAAGAAATGCTTTTCTAAGCCGTTCGGTGATATTTCAGTATCTTCCTATTACCACAGTTTCCAGTAATATCTGAGTAAAAAAAGAGTAGAAATATATCTTTTTAATTTATTTAAAAGTCAAAAACTACTTTAAAAATTCTTTAGCCCAGAAACTTTGCATTTAGCTACTATGTTTAATCTTAAAGGCCTTTTCCAACCTAAATGACTCTATGATTCTGTGTTTTGTCTTGTAACACACACACCAATCCTTGAAAAATCTCTGGAAAGATGAGTCAAACCACTGAGTATGTGTTTGCAATTAGAGATATACACTACCAGAAACATTCTGGTGATGTTCTTTTATAAATTCTTGTGTTGCTAGTCTGGACACTATCTTTTGTTTCAGGTCATTCTGTAGGGGAGGTTGTTTACACATAAATGCAATTATACAAAATTTCTTCCTGGCTTACTCTTCAAAAATGGACAAGAATATGGAAAACTGAATGAGATCTGTTCTAAAATATCAGAGTCAGAAATACTTACAGAGAGGAAAATAAGCATTTAACTTCCGCTGCTCTGCATTGGTGCAGCCTTACTTGCTGTTTTCTTATTTCCCAATTAGGTAGAATTTTAACAGTTGCTAATGTGGGAAATACTTTAGAAGAAGACTGCAGACTTTAGAAGAAGCATACGTTTCATATTGTCAGTATTTTCTCACCTTTTTACTTGCTTTTTCATCTAGGGGAAGTACTAATATTACTTTAAGCTTATTATTAGAGTATTTCTGAATAAGAGCTGTATTTCCAAAATTGTAAAAACTGGAAACACGATCCATACTTTGAGCCCTGTGAAGTACCCCGTGATGCAGGATTCCTTTAAAAATGTAGAGTTCTGCTGCTATGAAATTTGTAGGCCTTTTTGAACTGTTCATGCTTATTATTAATTCTAACTAGCATTCTGAATGGGAGTAGGCTGGATTTTTTTGGCCTTTTCTAATTCTTCATAAGATAAACACCTTTTAATGGCATAGTTTAAGGAACTCCCCTGGTAGTCTATCAGCAAAACATGTGTATCTGAGCATTTCAGATATGATTAAATTGAATATAATAATATTTTTATTATCACAGAATCATAGAATGGCCTGGGGTGGGAAGGACCTTAAAGATCATCTAGTTCCAACCCCCCTGCCATGGGCAGGGTCATCTTTCACTAGACCAGGTTGTTCAGAGCTCCATCCAATCTAGCCTTGAACACTTCTAGGGATGGGCCCAGCTTCTCTGGGCCTCTTGTTCCAGTGCCTCACCACCCTCCCAATAAAGAATTTTTTCCTAATATCTAATCTAAACCTACTTTTTTCAGTTTAAAGCCATTGCCCCTTGTCCCATCTCTACATGCTCTGGTAATTATTTACATTATCTTGTAATTATCAACAGTCACTTCTCACTTTGATCTTAGGCTGAATGAGAAAAAGCTTTGTGTGTGTTTGTTGTACCTCTTCAGTTTTGTTTACCACCATCCTGCCTTGATGGTGTCCTTACACAGACTTCATACCAATCCCTGTAATAATTTTCCATTATTCCATGTTCAATATTATTGTGAATTGCAGTTCTGTTTCCTGCAGCTGTGTAAGGTCTATTAATGATTGGCATTCGTATATTAGCATAATTTATAGTAACAGTTCATATGCCTTTTTCACTAAGGGAAAAGAAGGCCAGACATCAGAATGGAGATCATGAAAATCTGATGAATGTGGTAAGTATTTGTTTCTGGCAGCCTGTGTCTGTCTTGCGGTTGGTTTGTACCAAGCTCCTTGCAAAATACCACAGATTAGAAAATAGCTCAGGAATTTCTAAGAGGTTGAGCAAGGGAATCTTTAAAAGTTGCAGAACAGGAAGAGGAGGAGAACTTACGTAGGTCCTGATAATCTGCACTTTCTCAATGCTCTTTCTTCCACTGTTGTACTTCAGATCTCCTGCCTTTCCGTCACTCTGTTTGCAGTGAAAGTGCAGTGTACCCTCTGTCAGCTGCTCCCTCCTCAGGAGGGATCACTCTGGACATACTTGCTTTTATTTGCTTTAAGATCTGTAAACACAGGCACATAAATCTTTGAGTATAGTTGGCATGGTTTGACTCTCCTGCCAGTAATACCTATGAGTCAGAGCTCCAGAGATCAGAATGAAATTTGTTGGATATCTATTCATGCGAACATTGATTCTGATCCAATGGTCAATATTTGTGTTGCAGCCTTCCGACAAGGAGGTTTTCAGCCATTCCATCACAAGTTCAGCTACAGAGCCCCCTCCAAACAGCGAACAGAACGGGGCACTCAGCAACGGTGAGGGTGAGTAGCGGCAGCCCCTGTGGGTGGGATGGGTGAGCTGCACCATCCCAGTGCTCACAGCTCCCACCTTAGCTGCACACTGCTGATCCCTCCAGTCTTAGGTTTCTAGCCTTTGTGCTTTCCAAGCACACAGTTGTGCCATTTGTCTGAATACTCTGCTCACCTCTGAAGGTCTACACCAGATCACACAGAACTTACGACCAAGTTAAAAAGTGCTGTGAACTCATTTGCCTTGCTGGTAAATCGATGGAGATGATCATCCCATGGAGATGATCATCCCATGGAGATGATCATCCCATGGAGATGATGGTGTTTTGGGCTGTATGTCCACTGCTGGGTGTGCTCTGGGACAGCCCTCCACCCCAGGTCCCAGTCCTCCACGCCAGCCAGCACTGGAAAGGTGCTAAGGTCCTCCCCTGGGCCCCCAGGCCTTGGCCACCAAGCCATAGCTGCAGAGTGACCAGACCATCAGGCAAAGAATTTGACATTCCGTAATCTTGGCAAACTATGGAACTGAGATAAAACCAGAAGATGTAGTTGTACCTTAGAGCTTCAGAAATGCTCCAGGAGACTGTGGAAATACTTCACGTGCTCCAGGGACTACAGCTTGGGATCATAGTCCTGCACTGTGAGAGGCTGTCACTTATATTTTTGTATTTTAGAAAACACGCAACATAAATAGGCTTCCTTTTTTTTTCCTCAGACTTTGCTTTGCTGAACACTCAAAATGATTCACCCTGAAGTATCACTGGAAAATATTTTACTTAGCTGCACCTAAAAATAAACTCACTCTAGCTCAGAGCCACAGGGAGCCAACTGTTGTCTTCACACTAGGCACCAACACCAGGGGCTGCACTCCAACTTACAGCTCACCTCCTCATCTCCTTCTGTAACCAGAGGCTAAGCTATTCAGTCTTTATCCCTCAGACATAAGTATCCAAAGACGTTTTTAACTTAGTTTTTGTAGCTAATTGCTGCTTCTCTCCATTGGCTTGTTGTGTATGTAGGTGTGTGGTTCCCAGAGGCACTTGGTGCACAGATCAAAGCCCTGCAGAAGGGAAGGATTTCTCTCTACCATGAGTCACCACATGTGCAGCTGTCAGAGCTGCTGTCAACCAGCAGACAGTTTTCAGACTGTCTCATATTACTCAGCTTACACTCTGCGTAACATCCTTTCTGAATAATAGGAACCAATGCGCTTTAGTTTCTCACTTATATTTTATGCACTCTTTTTGTTAGTAGTTCTTTTTATTACTGTTTCTGCTAGCTTTTTGAGTAGGGGCAGGGCTATGGAAGCAGAACCATCGAGTGATGTGTTTTTTTCCTTTACCCAGCCTGCCAGCATTGTCTTATCTATGCCAACCCCTTGGCTACACCAACCATTTTTGTGCTACTACCCATAACCACAGAAGCACAGAAACATGAGCTCTTATTACTTCTGATTATCCCCTCCAGGATGAATTGGGGGGGTGTGCTGTCTGGGTTCTGTGGCGGTGCTTTGCACAGCACAGAAATCCCGGAAGCAAGGGCCAGAGAAGCAAAACATGTTCCAGCTTCTCCAGGATGGTTCCTGATGTCCTCCAGAAAGTCTACAGGCATCCCAGGCAGTAAGCAGGACAACTTGCCTGTCTCCTGTTCCTCCCCATGCTTTTTGCAGGAGCTAAGTAAATAAAGGAGGATGTTTTCCTTCTCCCATCTCCCATTCAGACAGCGATTACCATCTTATACCTCCAGTTCCATCCTAAATTTTGCAGTCAGGGTTTGGCTCCTTGCAGGTGCTGACCATGTCTGCATTCCCTAAGCGTAAGAAAAAGCAACATCCATGGCAACCGCCAAATCAAGGGCATTGATTGGTTTGGCAACACTTTATGTCATCATGTCAAACACATGGAAGGACATGGAAAAATGGGTTGATTTTGCTGAGAGAGTACTGTAGGAACCTAACAGTAAAGCTATTCAGAAGAAGTAAAGCTATTCAGGAGAAGAAGAAAAATAAAGCTATTCAGAAGTGTTTTTTTAAAGAAATAGTGTAAGGTGAAGTTACATACCATACACTACCTGAAACATGCTTGTATATGCCCATGTATACATCCTTGAATGCATGTAGATGTCATACACGTGCAGTGTAAGATGAGAAGCCCCACAGATTTCAGTCCCTAATACCCTCTAGTAATAGTGACACATGGCCCGCTTCTGGGGCTTAAAGCAACATGTTCTGCCTAACACTACTTTCTGAAGTCTAGTCTTCTCTTTTGTGCATATGGCCAGCTTGTTAGTAGGTTGTCAATCTACATTATGTGCTGCGAGACTAAGAGAATTATGGCATAGCCTTCCGGTGAGGAGCTTCTGGTGTAGCATGCAGGAAGTCTGGCTGTGGCAGGGCTGAGCGAAGTGCAATTCCAGTGAGAATTTGGCCAGCATGTTAAACAAGGTGATGGATGGGTAGAGAGGAAGCAAGAACACTTTCCTTTTGATTCCAAAGAATAGGAAAATGGAAACAGGAAAATCTAGCAATGATTTTTTTTTTTAAATCTAGCAAGGATTTTTTTTTAAATCAGCAAAGATTTTTTTTCAAGACACTTGGTTTGAGGCTTCCCACCTGTTTCCCATCTGAGACTCCTGAGCACTTTGTAATCATTCAGTGAAACTGAGTACAAGGCATCTGAACATCCATGCACACCTGTACCTACCCTCCTTGTCCCCTGTTCTTACAGTAAATGCTGTTGCCATATAATGTGACTTTGGGGTGTACAGACTTTTTTAGATGTTGTGAGAAATATATTTTAGCAGTAGAGTGCAGAAATCTCTGTAACTGAAAATTTTTGATAAACAAAAACCATGGTGACCACTAGACATTTCCAGGCAGTAGTATCATTTATCCTTTCCAATGTGTCACAAAAACAAAGTGATATAGAGAGTACCAGATCGCACTGACCCCTTACTTATGCATTTGTTTGAAATACTTCTTCGTAATTTTCTTTAGTTCTTTCCGAAGACAGTACAACTGCCTGTATCCAGCCTTATGAAGAAGTACAGACATCTGATCTACCAGATCAACAGGATAGTCTTGGAAAGTCTATAAAATGTCACCAGAGCCGGGAACTACCCAGTATTCCCCCTAACACAACCATGGAAACCATCATCTCAGCTAGAAATGCAGAAAATGACCAAGGTCTCGGAATGGAAGGGCCTTATGAAGTCTTGAAAGACAGCTCCTCTCAGGAGAACATAGTTGAAGACTGCTTGTATGAAACTGTGAAGGAAATTAAAGATGTTGGAGCAGTAGTCAGCATGGAAGGGAACTGTAACAGCAAATCAAAGACTTCACTGACAGTTTCTGAAGGTCAGAATCAGATTCCTGAGTGCAGAATTGAATCAGCAGAATATGCATCTGTTGACCGAAATAAGAAGAGTCGCCAAAGTGCTAATTCAGAAAGTCCTCTTGACAACATACCAGATGTAGAGGATGAGCTTCCCCCTCCAGTACCCATGAAACTTCTTGATGAAAATGAGAATGTGCAAGAAAAACAAGTGGAAGAAGAAGTGACAGAAGGGGCAAGTAAACCAGAGAAGGTAAATACTGCAAATACTTGTCCTCATCAAACAGCCAAATAATGACAGAGAACATATGGGTGGGAGAGGATTTTATTTTTTAGTAACAAAAAATGCCAAGAAAAAAAATAACATTTAAGGTGATGCAAGACTAAAGTAGGGAAATATGGAAGTGTACAGGATAGTCTTTGCATTATAGGCATGTATTCATTCTGTTGCAGCCTATATTTTTGATTGTTGCAGTTATGCATTACATAAAGCTTTTTCCAAATATTATCCTGGAATTACATAGGCATCCTCTGCTTCTTTGTTTAACATACTTGTGGAAGCTATTACAATGGGTATCTCGTATCTCTGTCAGCATCTATATCTTGTAAAGAATCCCCCTCTTCTTTTTTTCTAATGAAACCACAATTTACAAAAAGGAGAGGAGGGCATCTTTGGTGGATGCCCTGACTTTCGATGTGCCTCCTTTGTTGGGCCACCTTGTCATTGCTGTGGAAGTGTTAGGCACCTGCTCAAAGCAACTCTTCTTGTCTCTCTCTGTAGGAGAGAGGGACAGAAAGAGAGAGAAATTGCAGCAGTAGGCTTTTATATTTGTCAAATCCTTTATGTCACATATAAACACAGTAATGAATTTCTACCTGCTGAAATCACGGCCAAAAGTTAAGTTTTCTCAGCAGCTTATTTTTTGTCCCTAGGAACAGTCGTGGTGAAGTCCTTGAAAAATAGAATGATGACATTTTCAACAATTTATTTTCCATCTGTAGTTTTTAACCAGAATTCATTTTAAGGAATGCTTTTGGTTCATTGCATGGACTTCTCATAAACTGTTGAGTCTGCATTTTTCAGAACTAGTTTAGATATTTTCTTAATTTTGAATAAAAGAACCGTGATTTTAAAAGATTTTTGGTGTCTGAGTCATCAAATCATATTTGGTATTGATGAACATTTCAAAAAAATTCTTTAAGATGCAATTTTTAATGTAAACATTTACCAGAAAAATCATAGCAGAGCTGAGGTATTTTTACTTGTTTCTGGTTGTTCTCTTATTTGAAGTATTTCAGTAATCCAGGCAAAAGGCAAAAAAATACCTTGTTAAATAACTAACTAACCATGTAACCTGTAAAGCACAATAGAGTCCAAATGAATAAACTGAAGACTACTCATAATACAAAAATTGTTTAGCTAGACTCTTCAGTGCACATTCTTACAAATAATGAGCTCATCAAGTAAAAAAATAAGACATGATTGTCAACAAGAATCCACCAACATTCACCCCTCCCAGATTCAGGCCATAAGTAATTTCTAATTAAACTTTTAGAGAAACAGATTTCTGTAACAGTGACATTTTTCCTACCAGGTGTGAAAAGACTTGCAGAAAATCATTGTGTTTCCCAGTCACTGATACAAAGGAAAAAGCCTTTGCTGCTCTGTAGCTCCCCAGCACACCGTGTATGCAGTGTCAGTAACTGCAAGGAGTGGGAATTGATTAAAATGGTTCAGGTTTTGAAGGATTAATCAAGAGATGACACATGCAGTCCCCTAAGTGCCAGGGAAAAAAGTGTTTGTCTAATTAAAATTTATTCAGAGCTGAAGCCATCCCGAGTTAAAGCTTTGGCAGCATCAGATCATTCCCGCGCTTGCTGCTGGGTACATGCATTATGCATCGAAGCGTGTGCCTGTCCTGTCCTTGAGAGCTACAGCTGCAACAGAGTTGGAAATGGTAATTGATGGAATATATAAATGTCATTATTGTTGGCATTGTGTGGGGAGGTGGTTGAGGGATTGTTTTTCTGTTGTGATCATGATAATTTTCCCCTCTATTTTGCTGCCTCAAACAATGCAGAGCAATGCCTGTTTTTCTCTACGTGGCAACCCAAGCCAAGACGTTTATGGAAATGTATGTTGTACTGATAACTCTTTTAGTTAGATACCACAGGTGTTTCTTTTTGCTTCCTCTTCTATGCGGCTACTTAACTGCCCTGCCTAACATGACATCTGTATCCCAAACTCTTAAACGTTCTGCCCTGGCCCTGATGAAGACAGTTTGTGTGGAAGTCATGCAAGACTCAATCACAACAATTAGGCTTTGCTTTAATAGGGCCCAAAGAAGGGACAGGCGGCCAGGCTGCTTGTGTAACCAAGGCTTGTACCTGCCAAGCAAGAGAGAACAGACCATGTCCAAGCTGTTTCAGTCTCACCTTTGAAAAGAGGGCAGCCAGGGTGATCCCCAGGCAATGCCAGTTCCTGAAGCACACAAATTTGGGAGAGAGCTAGGTGGACCAAGCCGGAGACCGTTCTAGTATATAGCAGCATGAAATGGATAAAGCAGCTTTTTAAGAGCTGGGTGTGCAATAAACAGGTGAAAATTAAGTATCCAAACTGGTTATTGGCTGTGACCCAGCAAAATCTTTTGTAAGACTTTGATGAAGAAGGACACCTTTAATAGCACGAGGCTTCTTATAGGCCTCTATCACCTGCAAAACTTGAGCATAGTTCTTCTAATAAAACTGGAAAGGCAGAACAGTTTTGACTTAGTACTTTCTTTTAATTAAAAAACAAAAAACGGAAGTAGGGATCTCCCTTTTTACCCAGGGCTTTCCTGAGTGAGCACTGGTAGAAATGCTCTCTGTGTGTACATCTGGCTGCTGCCATCTGATTTCAGCCTTGCACAGCCTGAGCATGGGCAAAGTATCCCTTACAAATGCACCAGAGGCGAATGTTCTCCTAGTTCTGCTGCCCGAGTCAGGAGCAGCAGCTGAACCAAAGAGTAAAAAATAGAGTGCTGTCGAGAAACGAAAAGAAAGTGGAAGGCAAATAAGGACATATGCTGTTTTTCTTGCTGCTTTTGAGGTTTCAGGCATAGTTTATAATATTGCTAGGTATAAAATGTTTAGGAGCAAGTGGGTTTTTTTTTCACTTTCCAAGATAACAATATCCTTCAAAATTGATGTGTCACAGGTTTCACATTTAGAAGAAAGAACACTAGATCCTAGGGAAACAAATACAGGATGGCCAACATCCTGGAGTATTTTTCAGTACCTGAGTGGGAAACTGTAGAAGGGGTCCTGACACATGGTGCTTGTAGACACGCTGATGACAGAAAAATCACTGAAGAATTTTGTGAGCACATGCTTGTTTTAATGTGTGAGGATGAAATTAGTGACTTACTCCCCAACACAAAAAATGTCCTGCAAAAAAGAAAGACTAAACTGAATTGCTTTAGTGAAGCAGATCTAATACAAGGCCAAAATACATTTGAACTTGTATTACTTTTTTTTATGAGTAAACAAAACACAGGTTAAAGAGCATATTCTCCAGACAGTGAGAAAGAAGCAGGAGAATTTTTCAATGTGAGGGAAGCTCCTGGGGAGCAGCAGGCAGACTTCAGTGTCCTTTGGGTCATGGTCCTTGTCAGAAGTGCTCAGGAGTTTGGAGCTTGCTATTTACCAGAAGTAAAAATGCTAAGTAAATGAAAGTAGGAAAGAATCTATCATAATGAGCCTCGATAAAAAAAAAAAAAAGGAAACAAGTTTTGTGTGCCTGGAAGCGGTATTTAATTGACTGTGCTAAAAATAGCTCTACTCCTCCATGTTGGTTTGCACTGGGAGAGGTATGAAGTGTTTTAGGTGGTAAATTTGTGTGAAAGTCCAAAATATGGCCTGTTACAGTGCTGGAAGGCTCCCTCTGAGTCAGTGTGGAGCAGGAATGCAGCAAAGACTTCTTGCCCCAGGGAGGAGGCACCCCACACCCACGGTGTAGCAGCCAGGGTCTTTGTTGCTGTAAAGGTCCTAAGATGTTTTTCATGAGAGCAAAATGGTTTCTCCCCAACTTTTCATGACCTGTTTTCCACAGAACACTTTACATGCTTGAAGTTAGTCTTGATACCAAACCAAGCCCTCCATCCTTCAGTACCTCTACTGTGTGACCTGGCTCCAGCTCAGCGTGGGCTGCAGCAGGTTCAAGTGGCTGTAAGTTGAGGCTGCTGGGAACCTCTGCACAGAGGCTGCATTCGAGGGGCAGGGGTGGGGAGGACACAGTGTCTCCCTGCAGCACTTCCAGGATCCACAGAATGAAGGATAACAGGCATCAAGAAGGTGCCAGCTGAGCATTGTTCTTTTGTCATCTAAAAGTGTATCTGAAAATCACGTGAAAGGCCAACTGGTGTGTCACAACAACTAATTTCTAATTGTTCAGAAGCCTTTGCAGGTGCTTCATTAGAAGTGTAAAGGCTGGGATACAGCAGAGCAGAGTTTGTTTTAATCATTACATTATTTTTACCCTTTTCAGGTCAGGACAAGAGCAGATACATTAAAAAGCATTACTAACCTCAGGGCTATCTCCAGAGATGTACTCTGGATATTACAGATATTATCTATGTAAAATGAACTTGAGAGCAAATGACCATGAAATGTAATGTATTGATTATAATGGGAGGGTTTTATTATAGGTTTTACACTGTTGATGGGTAATGAGCCTTTTTTTTTCTTTCTTCCTTTTTTACAGAGGCTTAGTTCAGTGTCTTACAAGTCTCGAGAGGAAGATCCATCTCTTACAGAAGATGAGGTAGGTTTCTTGCATGAAATTCAGTAACTAACTAGAGACTGTTTTTTAGGCAGAAATTAGCATAAGCTCTGCATGATTAAGCAGAATCTAAGAAAGGTGAAATTTGTTCCAAGGAAAAATGAAAGCCCAAGATTCTCTGCACAGAGTTTGTATTGCCACGTTCCTAGTCAGAAGTGTTCTCGTGTCTATATAAGGCAAATAGGTTAAAAATGGTGTTGGAAAATAACAGGAGGCCACAATTAGTTGATCATTAGGGCAATTTCTTCATTTGGATGACAAGTTCTACTTAAGAATAATAACCAGCACCTTTTGAATCATGTGCTCCACCTTCCCCAAGCAAAGTGGCTGGGACTCTCGGAAGTAAATGGAAGCACAATAAAAGCGCTGGAACATAAACTGTTCTTTAAAATGTAGGTTGGTCAAATAAATTGAGGAGATTTAAACAAGGACAGAAAAGTTAAACAGAAATGAGGTTGTCTGTGATCATATCCAATACACTGGTGCCATTTGTAAATACGTTCTCAGACATAAAAGTAAACACAAACTTGGCAATGAGCTGAATGAGCTAATGCTTTCTGCTGGGAGAAGCACTCCCAGACACTAACGAATAAATTGATCCTTGAACTGGGTTCATGTAATCTAATACTGAAAAGGGTTGAATTATTAGATGAGCAGAAAACCCACTCTTTGTTTGGTTGGCTGAAATCCGTAAAAAGTAAGAAGTAAAAATTGCCATCTGGAATTCAATGTCTCTCTAAAATAACCCAACCAAACAAAAAGCCACCAACCAGACAAAAAACCAACCAACCAAATCAACCAAACAAACAAACCAGAAAAACCATCCCAGAATTAACAGAAGTGGTCTGGTTCATCTGCATCAGTGTTGCTTAACCATAATGGACATTTTCATGCCGATCTATTCTTTTAACTGGGCTGATGCAAATTCAGAGTGGCCTTGCATGCTTGGGAAAGACTTCAAACATAAGATAAGGGCTATGTTGCATTGTGATATTGGGTACCAGAGAAGCAGTGCAGGGAGTATCAGACATCTGCCCTGTGCGAGAGTTAGTATCCACTTGGACTGGCAGAGGGAGTCAAGACTGATCTCTGTGCTTGTTACCAGCCCCGATAAGCCCTGAGCAGAAGAACATATATGGATGTGGGCTTCTCCTTCACCTCTTCATGAAGCGGCACCTTTGTGCACTTCTTGAAGTGTACCACCTCAGCAGAGGGGATTTTTAGAGCTAGACACTGGCTCCTCCCTCTCTTGTGTTTATAGCTGAGAGGTTTCATTCTCTAGCATAAAGTTCTGATATGCAGTGACTGAGGTGCAGCTCCTCTTTGTAGGCAGAGTGTAGTCAACAGAGCATTTTTTATGTTGTCTTCACATGACTTGGTGCCTCCTTAGTCCTGCCTATAAACACAATAATTAACTACCCTCCTATTGGGTAAAAGCAGAAAAGTAGACACTACCATTAAAAATAATAACAAAAAAAATTGTAAAAGCCCCAAGGATCAGACAGCATTCTTCTCCTACATTACAGCAATTCAGTCTGATCATCCATTTGATGCCTGTCTCCCTGTTGAGTCCAAATTGGCTCCAGGACCACAGCAAAATTTGCAAGAGCTCCTGCTCACAAAGCTATTCCCTCTTGCCCAGGTCTGATTTGCCTTCCAGGGATTTATGTTCAAAGAATTTTTCCATTTATAAACTTATTTTATAAAGCCTTCTTTTTTTGAAAAAAAATCAATTTATAAATGCATGCCATAAAAGAAGGGATTTGTAAGAAGTAATTTATTTTTTTTAAGAAAAACCCATACCCTTTTAAGAAAGGATATGTTTTTATTAGAAGATCCTGTCTTTTCTTAAGTAACCAACATCCTTGTGGTACAAGTGCATGGACTGATGCACAAGCTTTATGTCATGCTTGGATACTCAGAAGGTGTCTCCTTTTCCTAGATCTCTGCCATGTACTCGTCAGTGAGTAAGCCGGGACAGGCCATCAAGGCACTGGATTCTCCTTACACCTGTATTCAAGAAATTGCATCTCAGAGGTCCCCGTCTATTTGCAGTGGCCTCTATGCAAGTGTGAAAGACTTTGAAAACACCCTAAATTCTACCACTGTGCCTCAGTCAGCGGACAGACCAAACGGGGAGCTGGAGCCGGACTATGAAGCTATCCAGTCAGTGAGCCAAGAAGAAGACAGGACCGTGTCTGTGCCTAACACAAACCACACTGCTCTTTCAGGAGAGAATGACTATGAGAGCATAGGGGACTTGCAGCACCACAGGGAATTCACCAGACTTTAACTTCTCTGGCAGCAGATTTCTCTGCTGGTATTTTCAAAGGAACAAGTGAAACATGGAGAGGGAAGTGCTTCTCCTTTTGAGGAACAAAGCTAAGTATAGAACACAAGTTGAGAAGAGGCAATGTATGTTTCAGCCAGGGTGTGATACCTGCTAGGTTAACCCGGATGGTGGACTGAGGCTTATGGCAAAGGGTACGTCGGGTCAGAAAGATGACCAGGACAACGTAAAGGTTTCTTTATTGCTAGCTCTGAGGTGACCAGAATTCAGGAAGAAGTGAGTGCCATGCTTGGTGTCCCAATAGGATTACATACCAAAAAGACTGCCTTTACACAAAGCTAACTTCTCATTTTGAGAGATTATTTTCTTCCAAGTGTTTTTCAAGCATCATTTTTCATTCCAGTTTGGGCATCCACAATGTTGAGCAAACCATGGATCATTGTACCTCAACCCAGACTTGCTTTGCAAGGCTGGGGAAGGTGCACTCACTTCTGTGTTTTTTGCAGAGCTCTGTCCACATTCATTGCAACTAAAGTGCAAACAACAGTACTTCACAAGGGACCTCCTCCAAATGTACTTGAATTAATTCTGTTGGCTTTTTCTTTCTTTTTTTTTAATGTCAAGGGTTGTAGAACGTGACCTGCAGTATTTGAGATGTGTACTGGTATTTGTAGGGGGTTTGTTTGATTATTTGTGAAATACCACTTTAAAATGGCAACTGTCACCCTTAGTGTTCTTGCCATGTTTCCCTTACATGAAGATAAATACCTACCCACACACACCCCAGAGAATTGTCATGTTGCAAAAAGTCATGCAAATGAATGCATTGGCATAATGTTTAGTCTAACCTTAATAGTGTTGAGTCATTTTTTTAAGAATTTTGCCCTTTTTTAAGACTTAAAATATTTTAATATGTTTGTGTAGTTTATTATATGGGAAAATTTATGTACTGTGTTTAGTGGATAATATTTTTATTTTTTACAACATATTTTTCATCTTCAAAGTTTTTGTAGATAACTTACTGGCTTTTGTAACAGGAAGAATCCCATTCTTTGTTTGGGCTTTATTTGGTTTTCGTTAAAATTTTTTTCCTATTTTAGAAGTGGGTAAATGAACAATTGATTTAGGGTTGTTTTGTTGAGTTTTTTGTCTCCTTGAGCAAGGATGTGGAATCTGCCTTTCCGTTTTTAAGCTCAAAATAATGGAGTCTATGTAAAAGAACACGGCCAAAGGGGAAAAAAGAGGCAGAAGAGACAGTAGGATTTAGTCAGGGAGAGCCACTAGCCCTCCTTGTTCTTCTGGTGAAAGGAGCACAAGAGCAACCAAGACTTTCTTAGTTTGAAAGCCACTGGCTTTTTAAAGATGCCAAGTTATTCTGTTACTATGAAAAACAAAGTACAGTGCTTGGATGAAATAAGTAGGTACTGGATTGGTACGTATTTTTACTCAAGAATGGTACAATAAATAGTACAATGGTACAACTCCAACAGTAGAGACCTGGTATCGTGTTACAGGCATGTGTACATGTGTGCACATATTCCCATGTATATAAACATACACTTGTAATTTGGACACAAGTATAAATTATAGTCCAAGCTTGGTAACATACATGTAATATATGGCATGTGCTTGAAGAGCAGGGGGTTTTTTTAATTCAAAATAAACAGTACATAAACTGAGGTTGGCTTATTCCATAGTAGCCAAAGCAGGTTTAGTTTCAGCTCAGTTGACACTGAGTTTTGATACACCAGATTGAGTCCTTCTCAGATCACTGGCCAGTTCTCAACATTACTTGGTACTATAAAGAGCAAACACAGATCAAAGAAGTGTGCTGATTTATGGGCTTTGCCTTTAAGTACAGCTCTGAGGAGCAGTGCAAGTGCACAGTCAAACTGCCCACGGGGTGATTCAAACTTCATGAATCCTGACCTCGTGCAACAGTGCAACACACTTGATCTATGACTCTCATCCTTGGAGGAGAAGCGGAAGTGGTTCAGACCAGTCTACATCCATCTTGTTCTTGGCCATGCTGCCATGTTTTGACAGCTGCAGCAAACCCTTTGCTTCCACTCCACTGCAGTGCTCTTTAAAGCTGACTTTGGTCTTCCTTTCTAGAGTTTTTACCTTTATAAAAGTTTGTTTCTGTTCCCTTGAATGTGAATTCATGAAGTTCGCCTTCGAATGTTCTCTCCTTCTACATCACACTATTTAAGGCCAAAGATAAGATGCACCACATTTCAGAAGATCTGCTGTGCTAAGTCTGGAGAATTTCTGAAGTCTTTAACTATGGGTTTGCTCAGGGGTACTGGTTTATATATGTAGTCCTCCATATGACTCCTGCAGCTTAGTGGCAGGCATACCTCAACTCCTGAAATTCCCAAATACATAAGATATAGTTATCCCTTTACATGAATGACTGCTTTTGGAGAAACAGTAGGAACATGAGATTTGCCAGGTTCTCCAGTTTCAATGTCAAGACCAATTCAAAGACAGAGATAATGCCAGTTGATAGCAAAGAATAACACTGATCTCTTGATTGTAAAATTTTAAGGTGCAAAAGAAAAGCAAACATCACCCTAGATCAGCAAGTCAAAGGATGGTGGAGGACTGTCCTGTCACTCTGTGGTCTTTCACAGCTGGATCAAGAATGTTGGTTTGGACAAAGGGACACAAGACTCAGCTCGTTCCTTCCTTTCTTTCCTCTGTTCTGACAGCTGCACCTTGAGACCCCCCAGACTTCCCTTTTTCACAGTGAAATCCCTCCTCCTCTCTTCTTTCTTTGGTTTTTATTTTTAACCTGTGTCATACAGCCTTACACTGGGAGCTGGTACTGTGTCTGCAGTTCTGTGGTACTGGCACATTGCTTCCTGTTTAAATGACTCTCAGGCTGGTGAGAGCCTTTTAATTGTCAACCAGACCATCAGCCTCATGGAGAAGCAGCTCAAATTTTGGATTGCTGCTTGTGGGATGTGTACCTGCCTTCAGCCTTGAGACACACACACGTTGGACTTCAGAGCTGCAAAAAATAATTACCCTCCTGAACAAGCATGGACAGGGGAGTCCATAACTCCCCTAAAATCTCCGTTATGTAGTCTAATGCTAAAGAAAAATATTTTGTAACTCAGTCCAAGGTTCTTACGTGAATAATTCCATCTCTTGACAAAGAGTCAAGCTTCTGTTTTAGTTCCCTCTTCCCAGAAGTAAGATCTGTTCCTTTATAGCTGTTGCCAATGCTTCCTTTTCACTAATATATCAGATAGAAAGATTTTTCCAACAGTAATTCCCAAATAGATTAATTTGATTGTAAAGAAAAGGGAGTCTATTCTGCTAGTCCCTTTATTGCTATTTTTTTCTCTTTCACCATATTTCTAAATAAAATGTCAACATCCAAAATGCAGTATTTGTTACCTGGTGATCTTTTTGGGGGAAGCTTCAGAGTCTATTTCTTTGTTTCCATTTTTTGGCATAACTGTATAATAGGATCCCACATCAAATTGCCATAGTAGGGCCAGGAGATGCTTTAATGTGCGTAAAACTACACTAGTGAAAAGGTCTTTTTGATTTTCCTCTGGGAAGTGGTAGAAATAGGAAATGCAATTCAGACATCTCTTCCATGAATCTGTGTCTCCTGTGGGAGTTGATCTTACCACATACTTAAACCAGTACTAACCCCATACATAAACCAGTCATTCCTTTCTACCGTGAGTGTAAAATTACTTTCTCAGTCACAGAGAGGAACAGATTCTTTGCAGATACCTGTAGCACAGGCATGTACCTAATTACCACAGTTAAATCAGTTATAGTGCCTTTTTTACAAAGTAGCTAGTACTTCCATACTCTTTTCCATACTGTGTGTGTTTAACTCAAAAGTACAAAGGGACAATCCCAACATTTACTTGTCTAGGTTGGAAATATCTTTATAGAGACATTTAATGTACTGGAACTCAGTTGGCCATACAATAGCAATAGTAGCTCACAAACATCCTCTAAAAAGCCCAGTAATGTAGCTACGATGACTAAGCTTTGCAATAAGAATTATCAGTCTTCTTTTGAAGAACCTAAGTTTTTCAATAGTGAGCATTCAGGGAGGTGGTGTCCATGTCAACTGTGAACAATTACTTGCTTCAGTCTTTCTAGTAATATAAATGGCAGGCTTGCTTACATGTAGCAGGATTCATGGGGTGAGGGATGAGTATGTGTGGGGATTCATATTCCTGAGTCACACAGAGTTGGACCATTTCTACAGTTGCAACTGGCTGATGACCAGCTGCCTTGTTCATCTATCGTGCCTTCAGGGAATCCATCATGCCAGGATCCTTCTGGGCTGTGTGCTTCTCCATGGCTCCCTGAGCAGCTCCTGTCTGCTGTTTTGATCACAATTCTGTATACGCGGTGCTCTCTGTTCAACCTTTCAATGGTGCTTTTATAAGATGCTGGATAAATGGTTTCCATGTGCTTTCTGAAAGCTGGTGTGTAAAGCTGTGGCACAGTGCTCCCTCTGGTATTGTCTGCTTCTCAGAACTTAGTGTTAACTGTGGTACTCTGACTACAAAAGCTGACAGTGCTGCCCTGTCTCTTGTTCATCCCACACACCGCCAGAGTGGGGTCACCACATGTAACAAGCCTGCCTTGGTTGGGCCACGGGTGTTTAAAAGCAGCCATTCAGGCCAGGTGACCTGGCTTGGAAGCAGCTAGAGGCATGACTCTCATCTGTGCACTGTGGGATGGAAACATCCCAGAGCCCAGCTCAAGGACTTTTTTCTGTCTTCTACTGTGCATATACATTTGTTTGCAATGTTGACTGTAAGAAATCTGTTTCTGCAACAAACATTTTAATTTGGGCCACATTCTAATGAGGGACTTTTGCTGTTAGGCAAATAACCAGTTATTTCAGATGAGTGTTATTTATTTAGGTTGAAACATGCCTGGATAAGGCACAAGTAACTTGGTGTGTGTAGTCTGTTGCAAAACAGAAGAATGCAGAAAGATGCTCAGCCCATGTGGTGCTGTGCTGAAGACTTTCAAGGGCAGGTCTCTTCCTGGGAGCAGGGAACATAATTACTATTTATATCATTTCATACCCTGGTGCTGAAGCTGATTTGTAGCATCTCTTCTGGGATGGTCATGGCTGAAGACATTGCCAGAGCAGATCTCAGCCTCAGGGGAAAAAAAAAATCTATATAAAATATATATCCCTTGCTAGCTAGCAAAATATGTTCAGGATTGTGGTAAAGATAAATGCTACAAATGGAACATCACAGTGATAAAAACACAGGGTTCCTTTTCTTCAAGGAGAAAGAATCCCTTTTGCCTGGGCCAAACAATCCCAGGCTTACAAAAAGTATTAAAGAAATTAATTGCCAATGTGGTAATTTTCCAGGAGTACATTAGGATATCACAAACACTAGACACTGTTCTTTTCTTCTGGACAGCAGAAAGATGAGAGTTTATTTGTAATACAAGGTTTCCATTGATTAATTGACAAAACTTACTTCACATACAATCCAAAGTTCAGCAAGTGTGTCTACACAATGTAGATGTATTTAAGCTAACTCTAAATGATCCAGCTCAGATGTCGTAAGCAGAATCATTAGAACAATTTAATGCTTGGTCTGACCTGCTCACATAGCTTACTCTGGCACCCCAATTTCCATAGCAAATGCTTGTATTATCTTGGCATTACATACCCATTGGCCTGCACCCACTTTATAGATAATACAAATCTTACAGTTCTGTTTTTTTCAAGCTCCAAGGTTTTGTTTTTGGAGGTCTTCAGTTTTAAACTGGCCACGTCACTATAAACATGATAGCAAAGTGCCTAGAAATACAGATGTCTCTGTAAAGGTAAACATGTTCACTGTTACTGCACAGCTACCTGGTTACTGTATGTGGTAATCTCTTGCCAAGCACATTCCTAAATGTTGGCTTTCATTTGTGGTGTTTATTTATTGTTAGAATGGCACAGTCTGACAAGGGTTTTTCTCTGCAAATTCATTGGCTAATTTTAACGAGCATATGTTTGTACAGAAAATATAAAACAAGATTTTTGTTAGTTTAGAAAGCAACTGTGTTATTTCTTATGATAATGCAACAATCAGCTTAGATTATTTATAAAGTATGTAAGTATCACTTGACTTCAGAATGCTTCATTGGAGATTTCAGAATGCCTCCTGTTCACTGCAAGACAACGTAATCAACTCTTGTCCTTTTAATCTTGTAATATTGGCCAGGGGGTTTTAAACCTTACAAATATTATTACTTAAAAAATGACAGTGCTGATGTTTTGGATTCCTAATGTCTGCAAAGAGACTCATATTTTAACTTCCAGCATAGGTTGGATTTGGACTACCCTCTTATTTATGGAACTGCTCTTCCCCACTACATTCAGCTGTCACCATCTGAGTGTCACCATCTCTTCTGTCCTTAGTGAAATATGACAACTGTACAGAGGGCACAGAAACTGCATCACATAACAGTTCTGAATGGGACATTTCTAATGCACCCATGAGATTTAAGAGCCTGGACTTCAGTCAGATGTTTTGAGGAAATGGCATCCTGTCTGGAGGATATCTGTGGAGGTCTTGTCTTCACTTTCTTTCAAGGCAAGAAGTTCTGTAGGTTGCAAGCACTCACGTGACATTCAGAGATGTATGTAAAATGTGAACTGTCACAATGTTTAAATGTATTATTAAAAAAACACCTAAGAGCACAACCTTCTTTCTCACATGTCTGAGGATACTGAAATTTGGTCATTATATCCGAAACTGTTTGAGAAGGGTCACATAACAAGTCTCCTCAGAACATCCTACCAGCAGACAAGTCTTTGAATGGTATCTGGGTCACACTGGTGGCTCCTGAGTTTCTGCACATACTACCTTCATTATTTCCAGCAGGGCCTATTTCGTCTCTGTGCCAATGACTACTTAGGAATGGCCCTTTGCTTCACAGTCCTGACCTCTTTAACTTAGGAAAGGAGATGTGAGCTGGTTCTCCTCAGGAAAGTGTGCTAAGAGCCTGCAGACCCAGAAAAGAGCATTCACTGTCAGGGCAAGACAGGCACAGCCCACTGCAGCTGCTAGGAAGAGAGAGGTAACGGAACAAAAGCTAACTTTCATTTGCACTTCACCCATCTCAGAGACCACCTGTTTAGAAATATTTTTACAGTAGAAGAAATTATAATTAAGGGACGAGTTGCCGAGAATCTCACAGGAGACGGATGGAATTGTTTACTCTTCTCAGTATTCCCTATACCCAGAAAGGCAGGGGCAAGTCCTCTTTGCCCAACCATGATACAGTTGGATCATCTTTTATCAAGTCTCCGTATCAACAGAATTGAAATTAATAAATAAATTCTAAATACATGTTTTTGTTCAATCATAAACCCAACATGGACAAATGTAGATGCACTAACGTGTAGATCTGGACTTGCACAGATGGGGGGTTTTGAGCAAAAAACCCCAACCAACTAAACAAACAAACAACCCCAAAAAAAAACAAACCCAAAGAAACAAAAAACCAACCCTAATTGGATTACTTCATTTAATTTGCATGAGCTGAGGGTGCAGGATTGGGCCCTAAGGCTGAGTTTAGAAGAAGTTTGGTTTCGTGCTAGGTATTTTTGTTTGTGTTTTCAGTGAAATATATTTTCTTTCTATTATATTAGTGAATTGATATGAGTTCCATAAGAAAAACAAAGAATAGTCTAGTATACGGATAATTATGTCAAATAGCTAATTATTAAATCATGCCTCAGTAAGAGACACTTAAAATTGGGTGCTATAGGAGCTTTAGCATAAAATTGCTTTACAAATGGAACATTGCTTAGAACATAGTGAATAAGTATTTGTAATTACAAACACTTTCATTTATTTTATCCATTGTTTTAGAATGGAAAAAATATGTATTACTGGAATATTTCCCAGCAATGTTCTCTTACATAATGTTCTAGCAACAAAATGTGTTTTCTGGACAACCATTTGAGTCTCTGGTCACTGACACAGAACTGCAAAACATCTTCAAACCACTATGAGCTTGTGAAAAGAGAGGATTAGAACTGTCTCTGGCTATCTTAGAGTGGATACAGTTAAATATACTGTGAAGTTCAGATCTGTAGGCAGTGAGAGCAGTTCAGTGCTTAAATGACTATGCTGTATAAAGCTGGAGTCAATGCATGCAGACTTCCAAGATGGCACTAGCTAAGGCTTGTTTGCTACATGAAGGGTTATTTGGCTTGCTACCTGTTTGAAACCAACACAGTTTTATCAACACCACTGCAGACACTGAAATATTGTAGTTTTGTAGAATGTATGTTTCATAAATTGTAGCTTGACTATAATTGCAGGGCTTATCCTACTGTTAGAACAGTTCTGATCCAACAATAAGTTGCATTTTGTAAATTAACAAATGCCATTAAATTCCTCTCAGTGCTTTGTAATAGTATACAGGAGTTGATGTAATTTCGTCATACCTTTATTCCAAGAATCTTCATCAGATGTTTCTAGCCAATTCAGCTTTTGGCTGCTGAAAGCACAGTAGGCAATTATGGTTATTTACTGTAAATGAAGACAAGTTTTATGTAAATATTTCAGGGGTAAAAATGCTACATGAACATATGAGGCAGTTATCTAAAACTAAGAACACAGGTCAATAATATAAAATACAGATTTTATTTATGTACACTAGTATCCTAATATTTACTTGTTTATATGTAGAAAAAAAATCGTAAGATTCTGTACTGTACTTTTAAGAGAGGCTCTGCCATTTTCTCTGGTAATGTATTTGCAAATAACTTTTGAATTTATTGGAAATTCATGTAAATTATGTCAAATGGGAATCATGTTACATTGCAATGAAAGGAGTTGAATTCAAAAATCCTGGCAAAATTAATTGGATCGAAATCTATATATAAATTCAATTGCCAGACAGAATAAACCACAATAAATAAGCTTTGTCTTTTGCTTAGTGTTTGTTTGTTTTTACCTGTGCCTCTTTTTGTTGTTTTCTTAACAAATATTTTATTCAGTCCTTGTAGTCACTTCCTCTTGCAGGTCTTAAAATCTGCATTATTTGATAGAATTTTATTTGCTCTGGGCATTTTGTGTCAATCTCATTATCTGACAAGAAATATTAAGCCTTTGTTGTACTATATAGCACCTTACTCTTCCCAAAGCCACAGTCCAGTCAAGATTCAAGCATGCACATAAAAGCACCAATTTTAAGTTGTGTCTAGACTAAAGCAGGAACTTCCATGAATATTGTGACACTATGCTCTTTAATGCAGATAAGAATTTTGTGTTTGAGCCTTTGAAAGTTGTGCGGCTTTCAGTATTTTTAAGGGGTTGCAATTACCAGCCTTATGGATTATCTTCTGAAATTGCCGTGGCATTTGATTCCTTTTCTGTGCTAAAGAAGCTCTCTAGGTAACATTCCCCAGACATTTGCTGCACTGTGCTGTCAATAGCAAGACACTCATTTGTGTAGAAATACTTTAAGAGCATCCTGAAGCATTTCAGAGGCAGCTGACTTAGTACCACAGCTGAATATGTAACACAGATTCTGCATGTAAATCTAACACAAAGAAACGTAATCTTTTAAATGTGCCACTGGAAGAAAGCTGCTGTGCACTAGAGCATGAGGCTGAAATAGTCCCTAGCCTGCTGAGACTTGCATTCTCCATGCCTGGCACCTTCCTCCTCATTATCTTTAATTACATATAAGAAAAGAGCAGCTTTACTCATTTCAATACTAAGTAGTTACTGATGAACAGGTTCCTGGAAAATTCACAGTGCAGATAGGGGGGTTTTATGCTGGGCTGAGAGGCTGAAGAAATTATACAGGCAAACAGTATCAGTTCACTGTCAAAGTGATGGCTCTTTAATGTTTAATCTGGGTAAGTGTATTTTAATACCAAAGATATAAAGTTACAGGTCAAAGAGAGGACTTGTAAAAATAAGGAATATTTCATGTGAAAAATCATTCAAGATCGCAAAAGTGTAAAAGAAGATTGCTTTTTATTGAACATTTGTTCATGGACCAAGAAACTGCAAAATATGTAATTCAGTATAAATTTTTTATTAAGTAACTACTGAATATTACCCAATACAGGCTATTCTTCTGAAAAATGCATGCATTATTATTGTCAAGAGTACTGTATCACAGATACCTTTTTTTTTCAGTTCATCATTCTGAACAGTTGCTATCAGGCATAAAATAGCTCTGTTACAATGGTTAGCTTCAGGTTTTAGGCCAACCATGCAGAACTATAAATGTGGCTGGTTGAAATATTGAACAATTTGCCCAGGTTCTGGCTAATCACATAGCTGCATGCACACGCTTGGGAATAGAAAGTGCAAGCACTTTCTCTCCACTGATTTCCACTGATCTTTGACATCACTTAAAAGTAAGGCTTTAACCTAATGGGAGCTCGGGATGGAATCAGCAGTATGCTGCAGTGACACCTGGTGTTTAAAACAGAATTATTCCCTGTGAAGTGTGGCTGACAATTTACTTTTAATTGGGTATATACTCACTCAAAGACTCACAGTTCACCCTCTGTTCAAGACGCATAGTATTAAATAGAACTAGAAAGCATTGGAGCTAAAGAGTGGTTTGACATCACTTGGTAGCAAATGTGTCTGACAGATTTGTTTCAAAAGCCCAAAATTGCAGTGACATGACCTTCTAGCACTCTAGCTGGCACGATACTTTAGCACTTCTTCTTCTCAGTTGGTTATTACATAAATGAGATTGACCCTTCATATAACTCACACAACTGGAATTTCTGTGCAGCCTTTGTGGAAGGACTGATAGGCAAGAACAGAGAACTGCCAGTTCAGGCAGAAAATAGGGATCCTGTGTGTGTCGTCGTGCTAAAAGGCATATTAGAGCTACAACAGATACTTCTGAAATGGTTCCTGCTAAAGAGTTTATTGACCAAAGTAACCAAGATCTGCATATTTACAGCTGTGACTGAAGTGGAATGTAAATCCCATCAGCAGTTAATGTAATTAAGGATTTTTAGGATAACGTAAGATAATAATAAGGAACATTATTATTAAAGATTTCAGTTTGCCACAAGATAACAAGAAATAAGGAAGATCTTGTAATAATCTCTATATTTAAACTGCTGGACTATTTATATCATGCAAAAGTTTTGTGTGACCTGTTCTGAGAAGCACATATGTGCCCCATATTTATGTAGTTAATCTTTGAAATCTGACAAGGGCAAAAGTCTAAGACTGGCATTGTGTTTTTCCTTTGTCTCATAAAATTCTGTTGAGGGTTTGGCTGAGCTACAAAAGTCAGATTATCCTAAAAGTTACTGTTTTCTTTCCTTAATTTTTCTGGGAAATTATGGGAGCCTGCAAAAACAAACAAACAAAAAATAACCTCCTGAACCTGAACCTTCTTAGGCTGCATTTGTGTCTCCAGTCAACCAGCAGAGAGTCAAGTAGATATTTGAAGACTGGCACTCAAACTAGCATTCAGAGGTCTTTCTATTATCTCACGTGTGGCTTATTTCCAACAGCAAAGTACAAAGAAAAAAAAAAGGATCTGGGCAAAATCTGTCTGGATGGGATCTGAAGAGAGCAAACAGCTGCTGCTCCAAGTAATGTAATGAATCTTATAACCCAGCAGTAGAACCAGCAATGTTCTGGGTTAGAGGGCTGAGGCTGTCACAGGCTAGAGAAGAGAGGTATCAATACCTAGTTCCTTGGGTACTCCTTCAGGTTATTTTGGAAGATAGTAACATTTGCTTTCTGACAGTTTTATGCACCTCTCCAAGTCAACATGATCATTCAAAGACAGTCAAAATACAATGACATCAGCAAGCTCCGTTGGGGCCCACGGACTCACATATGTCCAGTTTGCTTTAGTATTCTCTGACCTGATCTTCTTCCACTGAGGGTATTTCTTTCTTGCTTCAAACTTTCCCTCTGTCTCCAGATCCTTGTACTGCTGAAGGCTGGTCTTTCTCACAAAGACTGAGGCGAAGAAGGCATTCAGTACCTCAGCCTTTTCCATGTCCTGTGTCACCAGGACCCCTGCCACCTTCAGTAGTAGCAGGCCCACATTCTCCCTTTTGCCACTGATATAATTACAGAAGCCCTTCTTGTTGCTTTTGACACCCCTTACCAGATTTAATTCCAGTTGGTCTTTGGCTTTGCATGCTTGGACAGTGTTGCTATATTCCTCACAGTTTTCCTGTCCATGCTTTCACCTTTTTTTGTGTGTTTGAGTTTTCCATGAGCTCTCTTTTCATCCATGCAGGCTTCCTGGCATTTTTGCCTGACTTCCTGCTCCTTAGGATGGACCCCTGTTGACCTTGGAGGAGTTGAAGCCTGAATATCAATCAGCTTTCTTATATCCCTCCAGGGCCTTGTCACATTGGACTCTTTCAAGGAGATCCCATCCAGCCACCTCACCAAATTAAGAGATTCTTCTGGAAAAGTAGTACTGTGCCCTTATTTTCAATTACTTTGTCTTTAATTGCTTGATCAGGTGTGAGGTTTTTTCCCCCCCACAGAAACTGTGTCAGTGAGTTTTAAGCATTAAAATAAAGAACAAAGTTGTATGAAGTATGTGAAGGTATTTGTAAATCTGAAGTTTCTCTCTCTCCAGATTTTGCAGCCTAGATAACACTTAAAGATTTGGTACATGACTGAAAGATGCTAATTGCCACAGGTCTCTGACACATTTTGTAAGTCACACTATTAAAGCCTGATAAGTGGAGAGATAAAATGACAAGGATCCTGTCTGTTATAATTTGCAGCTAAAATACTCATTGGGCAGATGAGTGCAAAGAGATGAGTGGGAGTAAAGTCCATTCTCTGTTGTTCATTGTAATAGGATCTTTAAGATACTCTAAACAGTGACATTATTTTTCTCCATGGCTTCCAAATTTGCACTTGGTCCTCCTGTGTTCATCTACAGTGCTCTCGAATATATGTGGTGCCTAGTGAGCCTCCTAGCCCAAACACAGCCCACTTTTGCAGCCCATGTTACCAGAAGATACCATCAGCTCTGCCACACAGGGTAACATCCCCTGAGCTGCCTCAGCACAGCTCCAGGTCCAGCACCAAGCCCCAGCTAATGAGCCTCCACAGAGCCAAGCAAGCCCATACAGATGGCACTGGTAGGTCTCTGCACCAGCACTACAAACTTTGTTGGCCATAAACTAGGTAATTACCACATGTAAGGGAGATAAATATGTGGTTTTATTTGTTTAAATACGTGTATGCATGTGTGTCGAGATGAGAAGAGAGAGAATCAGAGATTTGGTATCATGTAAATTCCCTTTTCAAAGCTCTTCTAATGCACTTTTCTACGTGGAATTGTCTGAGCAATGGCCTATAGTGAAAGCTGGCTGCAATCTCAGGCTAGCTTGAAAATGGAGAAAGAGCCTCTCATCCTGAGAAAGTTTTCAGTTTGTTTGTGGTCAGTGTGGTTCACAGAAGAAGAGAGTTTGGAAGCAGAGAATACCACTGGAAATGTGTGAGCTGAAGGCAAGAGCACTATGAGGTGCTACAGCAACAGCAGCCCCAGTCACGAAGGGAAGATGGTGTGGTGGTTATCCTGCACCTTTCAGCCACATACATGAAAAAATTAAGACCAAAATTACTGTCTTGGTGCCTGAGGTGGCTGTACAGGCATGTTCTTAATAAATTAAATAATTTTAGGTTAATCTAAAAAAACCCCTTCAAAATACAAATTGTTCCTTTTTGGACCCAAGCCAAGCAACTTTCCATTTGCTTTAAAAAAAAAAACCCAAACCATTTTAACATGTAGGGAGGATACTCATGAGGCTATCATAGCCCTACATGCTTAACACAAAATTAAGAGGTGAGTGTCTGGGACCCTTGCACCACTAATGGAGTTAGATGACTTCAAAGGAGTCTCAAACAGGCAATGGACTAGAACAAACTGCCTGAGGGAGTCAGTGAGGAACACAAATGACAATATTAAGGTTTGCCAGCTCAGCCTAGGATAGGCAGGTACTTCCTGGCAGTCATCTTTCACAGACACAAACCATTCCAGTTTGTTCTGACAGCTTGTGTCTTGAAACCTGTGTGTTGGTTCAGATGATGACAACTACTATTTGTAGCATGAAAAAATTAGCCTGAAGAAATACTTAGCACATGTTCTCTTCTGGAGAAGTGCAAGTATGAACTCATTCAGAGAGTAAGCAACCATGACTGCATCCGTATGGGGAGCACATGTCCTTTCAGTTAAAAACATCTCTATTTGTGCACCATTGGCCTATTGGCAAATCTGCGTAAATCCAACGCTTTAAAGTATGTGTCATCTCCATTACAGTATGCTGAGAAATGTAAAGTGCTGTGTAACACTTTAGGCTGCACTCAGAATTGATTTAGAGGAATGCTTGAACTCATTTGAGAGTAAGATCTGGTCAGGCCAGGACATCTCTCATTGATTCCAGTGAAGTCCAGATTTCCCTCTAGTGTTTCAGAAATAACAACAGAAACTGCATCTTGAAGGACTTGTCCCCAGTGCAATTTTCATACTGCAGGAAGAAGAAAGTTGCAGCACTGAAAACCAGGCAAGTCAAACAGTGCCATCTGAAGTGTAGTTAGTTCATGATGAAGTTAATTCATTTGTTCCTCTGTAAAGTACATTTGCAACAAAGGAAAAAGAAAGGAAAACAACAACGGAAAAATAACGTAAAAACATTACAAGGGGTTCTTGCTACTGCTAAACTACTTCTGAATAGGCAGAGAGGACAATTTAAGGTAGGTGAACAAATAACAACAATTTTTTCAGACAGACTTTGCCAACATCTGCCATGTTGCTACATTCAGCTTGTGGATTTGACACCAAAAGCCTATCCAGTATCTGCTGTTTCATGTTTGCCTTTCCTCACCATACTGAGAAATTATTCTCTCTTTCCTAGACAGCTGCAAGCCCTTGGCACTGTTGGCTCTGAATCCACTAGTGGTCTCCGCATGGTCCAGAACTTCAAATGCTCTTCTCAACGCACTCCTGAGAGTACTATCATCCTTGTAAGTAGGTTTTGGGGTCCCTACATAGCTTTCCTCAGGGCTGTTTAACTCATGAATTGCAGTCCCTGTTGGGGCATAAATAAAAAACTTGCCATGAAGTTTATAATAATTCCCTAACTCATTTCTGTACTTAATGCACAGATTCAGTAACAAACGGATGAGAAGAGAGGCAATCCCCAGAATCCATGGCCTTGGACAGCTTCAGCATACTTATTTTATACAACATGCACCCACTCGCTTGTAGGAACAGCCACTAGTAAACAATTTCTGGTCCTGCCCATTTTAATGTGAGCAATATTTGTGCTGCAAGGGATGTACCCCTCACTCCAGTGATGACAAAAGAAAGCATGCGCCCCAGAGACAATTTTGGACCAGCATGGCCATCCAGAGAGATTGCCAAGTGTTCTGAAGGTGGGTACTGCAGGGTAGAAGAAACTCTATTGTTTGTGCCTGATGGGGTGGAAGAGCCAGGAGGGGAGGGAAAATGATGGGAGACAGAACACAGTCAAGATAATTTTCATTTCTAAGACTGCAAAGCTGAATCTATGATTAAAATTTCAGTTTTGGGTTCTGGCAGATATGCAGGGCAGCAAGCACCCTCCACACAGAGGTCTCAGAGTTCTGGGAGGTTTTAAGATCAAAACGGTGACTTCAGCATTCAATAGCCCTGGCAATAGTTAAGAGGAAACTTCGGCATGTGTTAAGGATCTCGAAAAGAGGGAGAGGGGGACTGCTGCCAAAAGCTCTCCATTTTGAAACTCAGTTTTTCTCGGAAACTCAGTTTCTATTGCTGTTCATTCAAGCTGCAATTCCTACACCTGGGAAAAAAGAGAGACAAAGGACAGAGAGGATGAGGCTCTTAATTTTGAACAACTTTTCGCTTCTTGCATTCTCACCCTTGGGTTTTTGACGGTACATTCTTAATTGAAATAATTATTGGCTACGCTTCCCAACTTGAGTTTGGTTTAGGCAGTAACAAAGGCTTTTTTGGCAATTGGGCTTAATCTAGAAACTGAAAACAAAGCTCAGTGTTTCTTAAAAACAAACAATGTTCTTACTGTTTGTTAAGGGAGGGTTTTTTTTCCTCTGGTGCTATTTTGAGTTCTAGCATGTCTATTGTACACAGGCTGGAGTGTTCACCCTGGTTGTTTACAACAATTTCCCTCATGTTGCCAGGCTTTTCTTCTATGAAGTATAATTTTGTGGGCAATGCACAAAACAAGCTGCAGTGTAAATAAACTGAATATGTGTGAAAAGTGTTGTCTCAACACCCCTCAAAATTTTCTCTAGCCCTAAAACAATCATGAGAGCATTAAATACTCATCACAAGACAAAAACACAGTAGGTACATCCTTGAATTAAATATTAAAGGATTGGGGGGTTTTGTCTACAAATAGACAAGAACTGTATCACATATTTAAGAGCTAGGAAATTTGTTACAAATCATTATTAAAACAGAATGTAAAAGGAAGGCTTATAAATTTCTCACTAAGATGGATGCCACTGGTAAGAACTGCCCCAACTTGAGCAGAGACTCAGACTTCTTTGAGAGCAGCTTCTGAATGCTCAGAAGTAGTCATTGCTGGAATTACCTTCCTCTGCATCTGAAACTACTAGGTTGGCCTCCAAAATGGGGGGGGCATTTTGTAATATTTAAGTAACTCAGATATAGTGTTTTGATAGATTCTATGATCACACAAGCCATCACAGAAAGGAATAGTCGTTTCTGTTTATCAATTGCTTAAGAGCTGGTTAATAACACTGTCCAGTTTTCTGATGAGCTGGTGAAAAGTTGTGTTCAGAACCTCTGAGAAGTGGCAATTGTAATGCATCTTAGGATGCTTCAAGAAAGAAATCAGCTGCACTGTGACATCTAACATTAGAAAGAATCAGGGCTGCTACCAGTGGATTTCCCAAATAAAACATTTACATGTGCTATGTAGAACACAGTCAAAACAAATTCATGGACATCTCAACTTTTCTGGAAGGCTATGACAGACCCTGTGTTTCCTAGAGGTGTCAGAGGCATTATGTGTGCTGCATGGCTGATCTGCCCATGTGCTGGATATAGCACATGCTTTGTTTAGCTCAAGTTGATATGGAGTCTTTGGTGCATGTTTGCTCATGTTAGTCCAGTTTACTAACCATAATTCTACTCATTTCTTCAAATGAACACCGTAATTTACTTTCAATATGCACTTTTCCATTTCTGTGGAAAGCTAAGGAGAGTGCTTTGCTTCTAGAGAGGAGGAAGGTTTCCAGGAAGGAATTGCAGTGAATTGCTCAAGGAAGCCATTGGCTTGCCAAACTGGGGATTTCAAAAAGGAAAAAGAAATGGATTCCTTCTCCTTCTCCTCCTCTTTTTTCCTTACTACTAAGTCTAAAAAAGAAAGTTCAAACCATAGTAGACATTTATTTTAAGACTCACTGAATCATTCCATGATTCAATTGTAAGAGCTACCTGACTGGCAGTGACATAGTAAAAGAACTGTATTTCTCCAGGTACCACCTGGTCTGGTTAAAGAATACAGTAAAACTGAGACTACGCTGCTGATGCTTTTGAGAAAGCACGCAGGATCACCCTTGAGGAGAAAAGGCAATGCAGAAAGAATCGTGCCTTGCAGAATATACCATCTAAGGAGTCTTTCTGTTGTGCCTTTTGCAACCGGACTTGTCTATCTCGTATTGGCCTTTTCAGCCACCAACGCGCTTGTAACAAACGTGGGTAGAGCCCTTCCCAAATCTTCGTTCGCAAAGCCCAGCCATGAAAGCTGAGACTAATTTGCTGTGAAGGCTGGGGCACTAAACCATGAGTTTGTGTGTCAGTAGAAAGCTGCATGTGACACGCAGATTACAAGCTATTTTTTTATGGTCAAATTCAATCCTTCATTCAAACAAACGCTTTGTCGGAACCCTAATTATTTCTGTTAGAAGCACTGCAGCTTGTTAAAAAGGGCCATAAAGTCTTTCTTGGTAAATTCTTGACCATTGCATTACAATTCCAAGCCACTTGTGAAATACTCTATCATTTAATTTACAGCCTGTTTCTCTCTATATGGGCTTTGATTACAGAATCATCAATCATTATACAGTATTAGCCCTGTGATGAAGCATACAGTGGAGTTTTTTTGCTCTGGCCTGAAATGAATGTCTTTAGTTTCTTAATCGTTATCTTCTGTTCCTCATAACTGCTGACAAGCAAACTGGAAAATTTTGCCTTTTATTCAATCACCTTGCTCTTTCCAGCAGTCGGAATTTTAGGTAGATGGCGTAATAATCCTTCTGACTTCATCTAGTACTACAAAGTTTCATGGACAGGTTTTTAAATTCTTCATTATCAAGCAGATGTTCTATGTATACACTGGAAGCTGCTTCCCTGACTGTAACTGTAAATGGAATTCAAGTTTGATAAACAGAAAAATTTCAACAGGCCCAGCCCCTGTTGGTACATGTCTACATGCAAAACTTGTGGCTTACAATCATGCTTTGAGGGAAGAAACACACCAAAATAGTAATATCTCTTGCCATCACTTGCATCCTCAGACCAGGTCAGCACACTGGTATCAAGGTGGCCGGAGCATAATTAGAACTCAGGGATTAGAGATCTGTATTTTTTCACCTGGGATGGAAATGCCCACAGTTGAAAGACATCTTAGCTACAGTGTGACTTGTGCTGGAAGCTACGTAAATCTACAATGGTGATGTGATCCCTGTGGAGCACAGCCCAAAACAAGTATGTGGAAACCCTGGGTCTGGTAAGAAGAGCTCGAAGTGGCTACCTGAGCAGCAAACACCAGTCACACTGCAGAAAAACGTCTATTTGAGTACAAAAACAAATTCCAGTTTCTTAACACTTTATAACAATATAAATCCCACTGAGCAAGATTTAGTACATCCCTGGACAAGTAATGATGCAAGGTGACCTCACATTGCTAGGTGGCAGTTCAGACACTGCCTCTAGTGAAACCTTGCCCTAGATTTAATTGCTCAAAGCCGTGGTATCTTTCCCGCTCAGCATCATGAATAGCAGGTGGAAGTGATCAGTGGTTCTCAGCTCAGGCTGATCTGGCACTTGGAGTGAGAGAGAAGTGACAGCAATTCTCCCAGGCAGGCTGCTACCCTTGAACACGTTCTTCGTGGCTTATTGCCTGTGAGTGAAGCACAGCATTGACACAGCTTTCTTGAAAGGTTTTTATGTCACCTCCTTTGGTTTTATGCTGCTGATGTCAAAGTGCGTTATGTACAGAAGCAAAGACCCTGGCTGATCCTCTGAATTCATCACTGTAAACGTGTACCTCAGAGAACAGTATAGGCCTTTGGAATGCAGGTAAAGATAATGAGTAGGACAAATCTTCAAAGATTCGCATAGAAGGAACTTCTGAAACACTATGAATAAATTCTATCCTTTGCTGTGCATGGAGTGGTAGTACAACAGTCAAATCCTGAGCAGGGATCAACTTCGCTGTAGAGAAGCTAGCATTAAGGTCTATTTCTTTTTTTTCAGCATTATTTAATATTTCTCTTACCTATTTTTTGCCTGTGTTGGTGGATCTGAATTTTCTGTAAACTAAGAGCTCTGAACATTTTTGCTTTTACTCTTTTGAGAAAGTTGGTTTAGTAAATTTCTTTAGTTTAATAAGGAATTCACTGTGCTCATTCATTTTCTGAAATCAGTCCCAGCTTTGGAGATTAATTGCTCTTCTCCTGGAGCAACAGGAGAAGAGAAGTCTACAGCTTGACCTGGTAACAACACAAAGCTTTTGGGATCTGTTTGCTTCTGGAAAATTTAACCCACTATTTTTGAAAGGTTTCTCATTTTCTGTCTCATACATCAAGATAAAATAATACTCCCTAAGAAATTTTTAGGAAGCAGAAAAATGCTGACCACCATCCTTGGAGAAAATTTAAAATTTGTAACTTCAGAATCCTGCTTTATTATAGAAGGTTTTGTTCAATACATTGACAAAAGTAACATGATAAACATCAATATAAGACATGCATGAAAATGACTACTAAATCCATTGTCACAAATGTCTTTGAGATCAGTGAAGCGGAGATATTTAGTGACTTGGCATTGCTCAAAACCCACTAATCTCCATGAGCAGACTGAGATTCAAAGCAGACCGGAGAGCAACCCTTTGTTCATCATAATAAAGAATTTGCTGTATTCAAATGAAGTCACAGCAAAGTGGATGCGTGCCAGTGCAGCACCAGTGTTCCAAGAGAAAGGCAAGCTAGGAAATTATAGCCCCTTCATCTCAATGTCGGCAATTTGCAAAATAAAGACTACAACCAAGGAATACGTTTGCAAAATGCATGTGCAAATGGAGTATCATTCTCTGTAATCTACTTGCATATAACTAGCAGGGTTAGATGTGTCAGTTAACTAATATCATTTTTGAAAGAACTATGCTACACTTTAGTTATTAAAATTAAAACACTCAAAATAATAATTCATGTGACAGGCTGCTCACCTAATGTTCTATGGCAGAAGAGGTTAATTCTCTAAAATGAGTGTCTGTTATTCTGTAAGAACTTCATGCTACTGTAGGACAATGGTATTCTAGGTCCCAAGTCTTCTAAGTTTGGGGTTTGCAGACAGCTGAACTTCCGAGCAACACAAGGAGAAATGTGACCACAGAAACAGAGACACAGAAACAAAACAATCCAAACTTAATAACAGCTGTATCAAGTATCTTCAGAACACTTACCTATGTCATAAAAATTATCCCAACCCTCTTTCACAAGGCTATAATGTCAGTTTGATCACTTAGTCCTCTTCTCTGTCCCAGTAAACTGCTCATGAAGAAGAGTTGTATTCAAGGGAAAATTGTGAGGAAATAAATATTAGAAACAAAACTCTTGGTTTCATCAACATCTCTGCTATCATTCACTGCCCTGGGACTACTCTCCCATTCCCGCTATTTGATCCCCTTGCCCCTCCACTCCTCTTCTGCTGTTCTTCCCTGAGCTGCTTCACCCTGCCTTTGTTTTCCACTTTGAGACTGTTTATCCAAGCACTGTGTTCCAAATTACTAACTCAGAGAAGGCAGTAGATGTTTTATTACACTCTGCCTCAAGTGATACTCTTTATCTTGCCATCTACACCAAACTTGTGCATTGTGTCACCTTTTGACCAAATATCTTTAACGCCAATAGGAGAGAAAGCCTCTGGGAAGACTCGTGCTGGCTTCTTCCTGTGCTCCCTCCGCTCTTCCCTGCTGCTCCATTCCTCCCACAACAAAGCCTGGCAGAGCAGTTCATTCATATTAAAAAAATATACACATATATATATATATATACAAATAATTTTGTTTCATAAACAGTGGAAGAGAACTCTTTGTATTTAGTAACACTTCCAGGACCCGCAAGGTTTTCTTTTTGTTTACATAAATCATAGATTAAAATACAACACACCTCTACCAAATGAAGCCAGCAAAACAGAATAGCTCTAGTGTTTCTATACAAAACCCAGCAATTCAGAAACCAAAAACTAATTAAAAAGACTTACAAATTCAAGCCAAAACATTACACCTGAAAAGATAATCAAAAGAAAACACCACCACTTCAAAATTCAGTTTTTGTTCTGTATCTTACATCTGAAAACAAAACCAAAGCCTTAACCACCAAGAAGAGAAATAAGTGAGATTTAGCATGAGGAATTTAAAACCTTTTCCTGTTTCCCGGGGGGAGGGGGGGGTGCTGCAGTTCAATTGAACTTGCCACAGCCATTAGCTACAACCTTGACTGCATTTTAGATTATGCGTATTGTACCCAAATCCCACCCCGTGTTTAACAGTACATGCTTACATCTGTATTGTGCCTGTAAAGCAGGTAACTGCTTGAGTACAAGTTGTCTCAGCCGTATTCACGTCAGAGGATCCCTGGTAATCAATTTTAGCTCAACAAGCCTGAGTTGTAACAGAGCCAAGTTTGGATCATTTTACATATTTGCCGATGTCCGAGCTGTTATATAAAGTTTCTAAACTTTTTTTTTTTCCTCTCGCAGAGGAAGATTACAATGGTTTTATTTGGGTATTTTTTTAAGGAAGATGAAAGTCTTACACAATCACCCAGTGTCAGCAACGGGGGCTTTACGACGTTTATTTATAACCAACTGTGGCACCGATTACTGCAGAGCCCGCACTCCCCAGGACAACGCAGAGGGGTGTAAGAGGAGGCGGCCTGCGGAGCGGGGGTGGCCGGGGCGGAGAACAGCACCCGCCCCCGCCACCGCGTAGGAAATGCGCAGCGCTGTCGGCGGCAGCACAGGTCTCCCTCCTTCCCTCCGGGGGCCCACCCTGTCCCCTCCTCTTCCGAGCGCCCGGGCGGTGCCGGGGGCGGCCCGGGGGCCCCCGCCCCTCCCGCGGCGGGCGGGCAGGGCCGACCCCCTGACAGCGCTGCACATGTTTACGCGCCGCGCTCTGCCGGCGGCGGGAGGAATCCGAGGCAAAAGCCGAACAGGATCGCGGGCGGGAGCATGGAGCGGGGGCTGCGGGAGCATGGAGCGGGGGCTGCGGGAGCCGGCCCGGCCCTCGGCGCCCGGGGGCAGCGCTGCGAGGGCATGAGCGGGGACCTGCGGGGTGACGGCGAGGGGCTCTGTCCTGGGAGGGGGAAGGCAGCCCGCTTCCAAGCGAGCCCGCTCTATCTGCGCCTTTCCAGCTCCGTGTGTGTGAATTGCTTGTTCCTTTATTCGGATTTTTCTTAATGTAGGAGAGCAGGGTGGGAGAGACAGGAAGAGGTCAGCCGCGTTTCCACAAGGAGAACGAGGCAGCTTGATCCCGAAGAAGGACGGAAGAGTAAAGCGGCAGCAGTCTAGAGTTGACTGTTTCAGCCTTTTAGGGGGAAATGGGCCATCAAAACTGTCCATTTTTCTGTAAACTCCTAAGGAGTTGCTTGGAAGGAGAACCCCCAGAGCAACTTCCATCAGGGAGCTTCCCTGAAAAAACAAACCAACGCCAAAGTAAACAAACAAAAAACTCCCACACCACCAAAAATTAGCTTTAATGATCCCTCTGTAATTACTAGAAAATAGGAACATGTACCACACAGAAAACGTCTCCTACCTCTCACGCTAGTGACTTGGATTTCAGCTGATAATGCAGGCGTGGGGGAGCCTCAAGTTATTTGGCTATGTGATGTTTCTGGTAAATTTTGGTTACAGTGTTTACTGAAAGAGCCCTTAGGGTTGATGTCAGTGTGGCGTGCAAGCCAAAAAATGTGGAGTGCCCTTTTCAAAGCAGACGGTTCATCTCCAAGATAAAGAATTTATGGAAATAAAACTATACTATTTTACGATAAGTAGCAAGATGATTAAAATAAAATTGTACCCATTGCTTAATTTATTGGTGTAAATATTTTTATTGCTGGCATTGACTGACAGCTGTGTAGTCTTATTTTTTGGTTCCACAAGATTTACAGCAGAGTTTCCATGTAAAAAGTGAGTCTGAAAGTAATTTTATATGGTCCTGTAATATTTATGTTTTTCTGAGTGTCCAATTTGTTCATTTTGAAAGGAACAGTTAGTTATTTTCTTCATAATTGCTACCTCTGCAAGTTCAGCTTTGACTTTCAGAATCAAGCTGAGTTCTTTGACACTTCACTGAGAAAGAGGAAGTTGACAATGCCAATCTTGCAGTTTTCTTAGTATATATTTAATCTAATTTGCATGGGAAATTCCATCTGAATTAAGACAATTCATGAATACATTTGCTTAAAATAGCACTTCAGTTATCATCTCAGTTATCATCTTTATTTTCCTATATCCTTCCTTTAATTTCAGTGTCATTTCAGGAGTCATGATTCACACACATGGCTGTTACCACACATGAATGAGCACAAACAACTTTGAAAATCCCCAAATATTTTTTTTTCTAAAGAAAGTCCAATAATATATATATATGGTTATTTTTATTATGGGCTCAAACATTTGTATTACAGAGGCCTAGGTGTCCTGTGTTTCTGCCATCAGTGTATACTAGTTGGGTTTTTTGTCCTGCACTGCTTTTGTTGAGAAAAAGTGTTTTCTTTCTCTGGTTTCTTTTTCCCTTCATGTTCAGTCAGCTAATTAAGTAAAAAAAGGTTAGTCTTACTTTTTTTCAAGTTTATCCCTTTGTTTTCCTTAGACTAGTTAATTTGTAAAAAGGGGAACTGTACTCATTGTATTAGTACTAGCATGAATCTTCAGTGAGCTGACCTCTTTTTTGGAGGGGGAGAAACAAAGCCTTTTAAGAGACATAAACATGTAGATTGCATGAAAGTACTAATGACAACAGCAAAACCTCTGTGGAGTGTTTTTTACAAAGCCGTGCAGGTCTAATTGATGATTATTCTCTCACAGTCGAAGGATGGATTGTCCAGAATTCCTTTCCTTTCCATACCAGTAAGGCTATTGAGACCTAGTAAATGTTTCAGAGCAGTAACTAAAAAAGTAATGCAAAATGGCTGGTGAATTTTGCCGCTTCATTCCAAAGCATGGCTGGCACTGGGACCTCCTTCATGCAGAAGGCACAGCCTTGTCTGCAGGGTGGCATTTCGCTGCACAACAGCCAGACGCAGAAGTGACCTTGTGCTCCCCACTCAGTTGACAAGTGGGGCAGAGGCATGTTACAGAAGCGACGATTTCACTTACTGAGAAGGGGGTCGGAAGGTTGCCACCTCTCCTTTTGAGCAGCGTCTGGTAGACAATTTTCTGCCTAATATTGTCAATCATTCCCTTGTTCTTGAAGGTGCCTGGCTGTCCTCCCAGCTGGAGTGAGAACTTCAATGCTCACTATAAAGCAAAACAAATGCAAAGTTTACAAAGGGGGTGTGGAGAAGGCAGGTCCCTGAATAAAGAAGTTGGCAGGGGCTCAAATGCCTGGGATTATGAGGGAAGTGGAACACACACACACACACACACGCACAGTTAATATACATGCTGGTTTGAATACTGAAGCTCAGACAAATGCATCTGTTGCACACTGAAAATGAAAAGTGAATGAATACTTGAGCAGGTTATGTTTGAAAAAATATGTGGTGATTATATGTGCAGAAAATCGAGGGTTTCTTTGCTTCCTCTTGCTGCTAGACTTTTTTAAATATAAGGAGCTGACCCATAGCATCAGTCTGGGAGGAGGTAGGGGCAGAGGGGATCTTTCCTCTAATGATAAAAAGCTGGCATTCATGGACAAGGGGAAAAATATTCAGGTATTAAAGAAATGCATTGTTTCTTGCAGGCACGTTTTGAAAAAAATAATAAAAGAAAAAAAGGAGAGCTAGCTGAGGCAGGATTGCGGGTGGTCCAGTAAAACGCACACTGCGATGTATCTGCCTGCTCCTGTGAGGCAAACTAAAGCACACCCGTAACAATGCTTGTTAGCCGTGCTAGTGCTTGTCGCTGCTGGCAGCTGCACTGCTGAGTGATGGTCCCTGGTGGGAGCAGTTCCGGGACCAGCGAGCGAGGAGGTTACAGCGTAGTACCTCCATGAGCATTATGGAAAAATACCTGCTTTTTCGAAGGAACTCATTCCCCAATATGGTGTCAGGCAAGCTTTGCCTGCAGTGATGATCACTGTACAAAGTAGCAGTAACTGAATGGAACAAAATGTCAAACAGATCAGTTAATAATTATATTAAAAATGAGAGGAATATTTAACTATAATAACTGAGCGATGGACTGTATAAAATGTTTGGAAAAAATAAGTATCATAAGAAAACTTCAGCTGGTGTTAATCAGTATAGCGTACTTAAGGCAGTGCTAGGGACAGCTAGATTTTTTTTGTTGTTGTTGTTAGTGCACAGGGGCTGCCCAGTAGATATACTGAAAAAATTAGACAATAATTATTCAAGATGAACGGAAAAGCTGTCACTGTAATTCACCTTCACAGATTGTTCTAGAAGGACTTCTAGAGGGGGATATATATGCCTATATGTACTTATCATCTGAATTATCTCCTATGTCTAGAGAGAGAGAGAGGGAGAGATTTCTATTTTGGAAATATGAACTGATTGTTAAGGTTAGAGGCAAAAAAAATCTGAAACACTTCTGCTGTGTTGGAGAGCTGTGTACAGAAAGGGAGTGTGAATGTGCACATTAACTTTTAATAAGCTTGGAAATCATTGAAATGTAAACAGCTATTATTCCAGCCAGAGCCTGTACTTTTGTTAGAGGCATATTATACTGTAGTACAATCATGAGATATTTCTGTTGAGCTAAGTGATACCATATTACCCCCTGTATCACAAGAATTTACTTGATGTCAGGCTGTGGCTATGGGCCAGAATTGTTCAGCAGTTCACCCCAAGAGTGCTAAGACTGAGTCTCAAGGAAAAAAATGTTGATGTGTGATAGGGGATTATGGCTTGTGTTTGACTCTTAATTATTTGTGAATGTAAAGATGCTGAAGAGGACTGTATCTAGGACTCCTTTACTGTCCTTCGAAGACTTCTTACATAATTTAACTCCCCTGGGAAGCCTGTGAGGGCAACATGAGTTCAGCTTCAGCTCCATTCATACTGCAAGTCAGACAGACTGGGACAAATGGATCAAACAGTCATTTCTATCTTTTGTTTGTATCAAATACTGTGAAAGAAGTTATTCTTACTACAGCTCCAATCTGGCTCGACTGAGAAGTGCTAGAAATCTTTAACCAATCTGTTGTAGAGTTGTCAACGCTGGCTTCTCGTTGCATTTGATAACCCAGCAGGAGTAAGAAGCTCTAGCAGCTCAGATTACTAAAAGAAAGTTAGTCTTCTCTAAGCCCCTTCCTAGGACTGCCATTCCTTAACCCTCCTGACATCAAAATTATTGTATCACATCTCCCTCCACCACAATGTGATTACACTTTTCCACTGTCACCCTGACTGACTGTTGCAGGGCTCCCCTGCTGTCCTGCTCTGCTTTGAGATCTGAGGGGCCATGATCTGCTGGAGTCTTGTGGAGGAAGAGGAAGCATCTTGGGGGATGGAGCACCCTCTGGCAGGCAGGCAGGCAGGCCTGGGATGTTTTGTTTGTTCCCGAGAACCTCTGTGAGCCTTTCTTCTCTGCCTCCTGCCACCAAAACAGAGAACCCAACTGGTAATTTTTGAAACAATTGTTGAACTGACTGCTTGTGTGTTCACTCACCAGACCTCAGGTAAGAGGTGTCAAGCCAGCTGTACCTTACAGCAAGTCCTGGAACTAACCTGGCAAAAAGGCTGAATAGGGAGTTCAAACAGAGGCTGAAGTGTGAGTTGTCGTGGCAGTTAACAGACGTGCCTGTGCAAGACCAACTATCCTTTATCACCACTGTTTTCTGCAAGAGATCCTTTGGTCTCCATTCTGTTATGTGCAGTGTTCATGCTGGCTCATATAAGCCAATTCAGTGATAACACATTCAGTGCATATAATTTCTAATTTTTGGCTCTGGTTTTGCTGCAATTAAAGCATGCAGGCCTTTGAAAAAAGTTGAGGAAGTCTCTCAACATATATCTCAATACGTGGCAGATAGGAATAGGACTCTCAGTAACATGATTGTAATTCAGATAACTGTGAACACAGGCTACTACAGAAAATCACAATTAGATTCAGGTGTTATTCAAATGATACAAAACACTTCAAATAATTTGAAGACTAGGAGGTATTGGAATGATTCCATTTCTGTGCCTTTGAGGTACAAGTATTAAAGAACTGAGAATACCATTGAAATTCATGTTGGAATTCAAGTTTAAACATAACTTAATTATGTCAAATCAAAACTTTAAATCTGAACATTCAGAATAGGAATAAAATGGAAAAAAAATAATTTGTCCTTTATTTTTCTTCCACAAATCTATCCTTTTTGCAGCATAAGCTTAAAAAAACTACGACTGATTAACCACATGTCAAAAAGCTAAGTGCACATGCAGTGGAAGGAAAAAAGACAGAACATCTTGTGGCAGGATGTACCAGGGTTTTTGGCTGCTGTTAGATGGGCTGAGCCAATGTTTCAGTGCAGCTGGTCAAAGCTGTGGTAAAACATCTGGAAGAGACACTTGGATTGGTGGGGAAATACTGCTGAGACCTGATACACCAGAATTTGCCAGCAATTTTGTTGCAGATCTTTTCCAGGGACGTATAATCTCTGGGAACCTTGAAAGAATGAACGAAAACAACTTTCTTTGTGGATTGGGTTGAAAAAAATTCAAACAACTTACATAGTTGGACGTGAAAAGTAACTTCATTATTTCTTTAAGAATGGGTACTGTATTATCTATAATTTTTTGCCTAGAAAGTGCTGTATGCTATATTCCAGAATGAAAAATGTAATCACTTTTTGATGGACAAATTAACCTAGGGTGAAGCTTGGCCCCATGTTGACATATTAGGTGTACACTTGGCCTGTTGGCATGTGGCTAAAACAATGTGCAGGGAAAAAGGTACTGAACACTGAAAAGGGAATTACTGTGATTCATTTGTAAATGGGAAAAAATATTATGGCTCAAAAATAACATGTAAATGTAGCCTTAAGACTTATAATGGAAGAGGTTAGGAGAAGCATATGACAACGTTAAGTACAATTCAGTCTCAGGAGGCATTAATAAATGGCATAGAAGCCTATAATAAATTTAAATGATGACTGTAGTAACTTCAAACTGTTGGGAAACTATTTTAATTTAAAAAAAAACTTTTCAGAAAGGTATTTTAAAGCTTTAAGAACAGAATTATGAGCATTTAAACCATAATTATTTCCTTAACTGTCTGGATAGTTTTCTCCCCAATTGGGTATAGATAACACTGCTTCAATTATTGATCTTGGGAAAAAAAAGTAAACATTTTTTTTCCTGTGTTTTTTTTTTCTCCAAAATTTCAATTTTCGCCCCCATTTATCATTTTTAGGGAGGAGAGCTAAAATAATTTTTTCACCGAGGCCTTAGACATCTGGGAGCCTGTCCTGCAGGTGGAGGCTGTCAGTCACAGGGGCTGAGAGCGGCGGGAGGTGGCCGGGCCGGCCGGGTGGAGGCACCATGCAGAATCAATTAGGTTCGAAAAGATTTCTGAGATCATCAAGTCCAACCGATGACTGAACACCACCATGTCAATTAGACCATGGCACTAAGTGCCACATCTAGTCTTTCCTTACACACCTCCAGGACAGTGACTCCACCACCTCCCTGAGCAGCCCATTCCAATGTCTAATCATTCTTTCTGTGAAGAAATTCCTCCTAGTGTCCCACCTGAACCACCCCCGCACAGCTTAAGCCTATGTCCTCTCGTCGCGTCGCTTCTTGCCTGGGAGAAGAGGCCGATCCCCAACTGGCTACAACCTCCTTTCAGGTATTTGTAGAGTTGTAGAGAGCGATAAGGTCACCCCAGAGCCTCCTCTTCTCCAGGAATAAACACCTCCGGCCTCTCCTCAGCCGCTCCTCGTAAGACTTGTGTTTCAGACCCTTCACTAGCTTCTTTGCCTTTCTCTGTACTCGCTCCAGCCCCTCTATGTCCTGTCGGGCACTCCCGGCCCTCCTGCCGTTTAGACAGACCCGTCGCCAGCAGGGGCGGCCCGGGCCCCGGTGCCCCGGTAGGGTGGCCCGGGTCCGGGGCGGGTGTGTGTCGGGGGCCGGTGCCGCCCGCAGGGGAGCCCGCCCGCTCCTGCGGGCGAAGGCAGCGCGGCCCCGCCGCCCCGCGCCGCGCCTGGCGGAGCCGCGGCCGGCGGGAATCCAGTCCGGGTTTTGACGCCGGGGACCGGCGGCGGCGAGGAAGGGCGAGCGGGAGCGGACCCCGCGCCGCGCCCGACAGCCGGGCCGGGCTGGGCCGGGCCGGGCCGGGCGGCAGCCGCTGGGAAAGGAGGAGGAGGAGAGCGCCGGGAGCAGGTGGGCGAGCGGCGCAGCGGCCGCGCCGGCTCCGGGCCCGCCTGGCCGCGCCCGCGGGCCCCCATGGCCGCGGCGCGCCCGCCGCACACACCCACCGCCGCCCCCCGGTGAGCGCCGCCGCCGCCCCTTGGGCAGCTCGGCGGGGCCGCTGCCCGCGGCTGGGGCTGAGCGCGGCGGGAGGCGGCCGGGCCGGCCGGGAGGAGGCACCATGCAGGCGCGGCGCTTGGCCAAGCGCTCCAGCATGGGCAGCCGGCGGCTGAGCGCGGCGGCCGCGCAGGTGGACGCGGTCCGGCCCCCCAAGCCCGAGAGCGCCTGGAGGCCGCCCCGGCGGGAGGGCTCCGCCGCGGCGCTGGAGGAGGAGGACGAAGACGAAGATGTGGTGGTGGAGGTGGAGGAAGAAGAGGAGGAGGAGGAGGGCGGCCTGGGGAGCGCCCCCTCGGCGCTGACCGGCCACGGCAAGGGCCTCCTCCGGGGCAGCCTCAAGGTGCGTCCCGGGAGGGCGGGAGCGGTGGAGGGGCCCGCTCGGGGGTGCGGAGCCGGCGGGGTGGGGCGCGCCGGGCCGGCCGGCGTCCCGGACCAGGCCGGGTAGCGGTGTGGGCGGGCTGCGGCCGGGAGCGGAGCTGGGAAGCGGGCGGGCGCTAGGGGCTGCGGGGGCGCCGGGGGCGGACGGGCCGGCGCTCAACAAGTCCCAGGGGAAGCGGCTGTCCGGCTCCGGGGGCGGCGAAAAGCGGCTAAAAGCGGGCGGGGAGCGTGGGGCGCCACCGGTGTCTGAAGAGGTTTGAGCATCGGGAGTGGAGACTTGGCTGGGTGAAGCGCGGGGCTGCCGGAGGTGGGAAGGATGTTCATCCCGGTCGTGTGCGCAGAGGTGTTTTGGAGAGCCGTGCCGTGCGGGCTGCCCGGGGTGGCCGTGGGGAGGAAGGAGACCTGGGTGGGCGACCTCTGGAAAGTTTGGGAATGGAGCGGTACTGCACAAAGGCCCGATTCAGATCCCATGGAAGCGTGCGCGGGCAGTGCGCGGAATTCGGTGCGTTTGGGAACAACCTGCTGAACACACCCCCCGGCTGAGATCCCGCAGACTTAGGCTTAATGATTTTATCAGGGAGAGTTTTCTGTAATTATTTTCCTCTTGGGATAACCAGGGTAGTAAGATTAAGTCTGTGTGTGGTTCTGCGGAGGATTCATGTGATAGGTGTGCAGTGGTTATGGAAAATGGAAGTTTAAAGGGCATCCATTTGAATTACTTTTTTTTTTTTAATCTGGGTAATGATTCTTATTTAGCAAGAGTTCAGGGTTAGCGAAGTAGTAGTGCCATATTACCATTGGGGTTTTCCCTGTACCCACAGTTGTAAAAAAAATAGAAAAAAAGGAAACAAATTCAAAACAAAGAACACATTAAAAAAAATCTCTGAAGGAAAGTAGCAGCAGAAATACAAGTTATCTCCATATTACTTCAGAGCAAGATTGTTACAGTACCGACAGAATCAATGCAATGCCATTGGGTCGTTGGAGTAGGATGAGTTTGTCAGAGGCCATGAGTTGTGGTTATGATGTGCCTCGGTCAAACCATCCGTGGTGCTGAGGCCTGACAGGCTGGAACAGCTTGGTTGCTACAAAACCTTTTGACACTTGACTGGTAGCCTTAGAATGAAGGGCACCATAATGTGCTTCTGATCCCATCCGTCTCCTGTTTGTACTGAAAGTCTTAAGTGGAAGAGGAGGCTTAGAGGAACTTCCCATGTATAATCAATATAAAAAAAAAAGTTAAATTCTCAAGTGGAGCACAGTAATCTGAATTATTAACTGGATTACATAGGTATAATCTGCATATAACGTGGGCTGTCAGAGTGCACTGTTCTCTTTGTCAGCCCTCAACATGCTTTCAAGTAGTAGGACAGTTGAAGGTAATTGGTATTTCTGCCTTACACTTAGGAGTGTGTGTGCATGTAACAACATAGTTCTTGCATGTATTTACTTCCTTGGATAGTAAACCTACCTCATAGATGTGATGAGTGGAGTAATACCTATTAGGCTATTTTAGTGTACATAACCAACTCTCCAGTTATTTTTGGTAACCCTCTTTGGAAGAATATGTCTAACTGTCATGACCTGCTCGGTTTCTGCTTTCTTTATTTATACTTTTGAGTACCATAAACTAAGAAAACTTACAATTTAACATTGTAAAGAAATTATCTTTGGTTTCTGTGTATGTCTTTAGGGATTGTTAGTGTGGGAGTATATAAAGCTTAATCTGAGTGTTCTTCCAAGTAATTTTAAAGCAACAGATTAAACTTGAGAGAAGCAGGCATAAAATGAATGCAGAGGTCCATCCGCAGACTGTGGGAGGGTAATAAGACTGGGTTGATCTGGCTGTGATTTGTCAAATGAGATACCTGCCAAGTGGAGAACTGGTGTGCGATAAGCAGCATTTGACTCGCGGACCTGGCCTTCTGAGCTGGGGACGGGGAGCAAAAGAAACTGAAGGGGTGTCCACTGCTGAGAGAGGTTGTAAATTGTTGCAGTGACCAGTACTCTCCAGAACAAAAGATGTCCTGAAAAGCTTCAGAATTTAATCAGATTTGAAAGCAAAGTGATCTGGGTACTGGTTTTGCAGCACATGCTATCTGGATAATGCAATTAAAAAGCTTCACACAGAGTTCTGGTGTGCGGTGTAGGTACGGGTAATTCACACATATACTTGATGTGTGTGCCCTTGGGTGGAATGGCATTTTAAAGCTAGAGGTTTCAGGGGCTCTTGGCAAAGTCACTTCTGTGGACTGGCTGTGATACAGGGATGAATGCATCATAGGTCTGTGATGGAATTAATATTGTTAAAAGGTGCGTGAGAATTTGGTCCGGTAGTCAAGATCAAAAAAGTAGTTGTGCCATTAAGGCTTAGAGCCATATTGTCTCCTTCAAAAAGAAGTCCACTGTGTGGCTGCACCACTGGTAGTCTTAAACATGGGAACAGAAAGAGAGGAAGAAGTACTTTATAAAGATGGATCTTATTTCTCCAATTTCTGAAGCCTTGGAAGGAGAGAACAGATACGGCAGAAAAGAGAGTAAGAGAGACTAATAGTCATGGGGAATATACAAAGTTTGTTTCTTTACATTGCTGTAGCCATGTAGATGTCCAAGTGGAGAACATTTTTGTTGCTTTTTCGCTCGTGCTATTTGACATGCTGGAAGAGGCATGAGTGTGCTGTGTGCGGCTGGTGGGTAATGGCAGAATAGCCAGAGAGTCTTTGAGAGCCTGTAAAGCCTTGTTGAGAAGCGCTGTGTTTTCCTACTTTGTCAGAACTAATTCATTATTCTGGGTAGAGAAACAAATAACACCAAGGTGCTGATTGTACAAACTCATTTTGCACGTGAAACTCTTTTTGTGCTTGCTTTGGCTGCATTTGGATTTCCAGCTATTTGAAACTAGGTGAAAAAAATAGTGTAATTACCAGTACTTTGTTTTGAAGCATGGATTAATTTGCAGTCCTGTTTAATTCATCTTTTGTATGAAGCCTAGTTTAGATGCCACAGATAGCCACGTTAATACCATGCTGGGGCTAATGCACCCTGTGGAAACTGCTGGTTTTGTTGATATGGAGAGGAAGTTTTGAAGTAGGGTCTATCAACAGCCTGCAATGCTGAGTTTATCAGGTACTTGGATGAAAGCCCCATTGCAAGTAGCAGAGCTATGCTAATTTGCCTGTAAACCACTAGAGCACTATGATTGAGAATTTAGGGTAGTAGTGAACATGGGCTTGTGATAACATGCCAGATTGTTGCAGTATTTTCTCTACTGTTATAAATAGTGAAGAGATTAATGTTTTCTTCTGTTTAGCCTGGTTGAGCTGCCACTTTATTTCCAGCCCAATTTCTGTCCACAGGCTTAGAGAGTATGGACAGAGGACATTCCTAACCCAGCTGACTGTGGGCACTGCTCCTGTTTCTCACCTGTTGGAGTTACCTATTCCAGATATTGGCTTGCTTGTGAGCACCTCTTGGTAGTTTAGAAGGATCAATTTCCCACAGATGTATTTATTCTTACAAATATGTAGCTTCCAAAATCATAGGAAATGATTAGATGAAAAGTCTGAAAACTAAAGGCTCAGAGAGCTTTGTGGTGATGGTGGAGGAATATGAAAGCCCCAGCTGTGTAAGGAAGACTTTAACTTCATACACTTTGGGCTCAGTTTTACCCACCTCACAAAATGAAATTTGTGACAGATACACAGTACAGAGCACTTAAAAGTCTATGCTATAGGGTTCAGAGTAAGGGTGGCAGATGTTGATAGGAGTTTAGTCCATAAAAAAGTGTGCTTTTGGACATGATTTTTGTGTTTTGTTATGTTTTGGGTTGATTTATTTGCCCTCTTTTTTTGTTTGTTTTAAAGATAGAGACATCTGTGTGGTACACGGCATGCAGAAGAATCTTCAGAGTTTGTGTGGAAGAAATCAGTTGCCTGTTACTTATGTGTGTTGTTCGGCTGGGTTGAATTTCCTTTGTGCTCCTTGCCCCTTTTCTTTGCATTCTTTCTAAAGCCAGGTGTGAATTCATTGCTGTCCTTTAAATGAAACTTTCATCCTTGCTGTTTGAATGGACTATTAGCTCATCGGGGACAAAACAAAGTAAGGTTTTTTACTTGATTAACAAAGTGCTATTAAATTTACCTTTCATATGCGTGTGCAAATGTATTCTAACAGGCAATTTGAAGAATGGAAACTTCAAATACCAGATTTTCTTAGTGGAGGAGATTCCTCATAAGACACAATAGGAACTTGCACACTAACCTAAGAGTAAAATTAAATGTTCTCTCTCAGACTAGTAATGATAATGTTATTTTTATGAATACTGCCAGTTATTAGAACACTGGAACTCACGTTTTGATCTTGGAGCAGGATCCTGTTAGGTTAGGCTGTGTACAAACTCAGAACAAACATGATCTTGCTCTACCCTCTTCTACAAAGTAGAAGAGTAACGCGAGATATGAATGGATACTGATGGACTGTGAGGAACAACTAAAGAGTGAGACGAGAGTCAGATAAACACCAGCTACTTAGCCATAATTTTTTAAGTAGATAAACTTAATTAATTTTTAAATTTCAGCTGTAATTTGGTTTCTTACAGTTCTTGAGTGAAAACCTGCCTAGTGAAGTTGGTGTCAAAGATGCATTCTAGATTTGGGAATTTTTTTCTTCCTTATGAAATTTAAAAAGTTTATACATAGTATGGATTACTGAAGGCAGAGCTGGGAGTGGTGAGATTGTAGGATGATATTCCACTCTCCCATAATAAAGAATGAATGGGAGTAATTTGCTGAGGACTTCTTATGTAATTTTTGTTGTTGTTCAGACACAGACCAGACATAACCACTTTGTCCTTAAAAGGAATTGTATTAGAAAACTGTAACTATGCAAGAATAAAGGTGAATCCACTAACAGTTTTGATCCTTATTTGTTATATTCTTTTCAGTCTAGAATGAGTCCAGTTGAGAATTATCAGTTGGTAGCCTTCAGGAATGCCGTACATACCAATGGATAGAGATGTGCTACTCTCTCTTTATCACAGAATGTTTAAGCTGGGAAGGGACCTTTGGAGATCATCTGATCTCCCTGTGGATCAAGCAGGGTCCCCTAGAGCTGGCTGCCAAGGACCACGTCTGGATGTGTTTTTAGTATCTCCAAGGAGGGAGACTTCACAGCCTCTCTGGGCAACCTGTACCAGTGCTTGGTTGCCCTCACAATGAAAAAATGTTCCCTGATATTTAGAGGGAACCTCCTGTGTTTCAGTGTGTGCCCGTTGCCTCTGGTTCTGGAACTGGGCTCCACTGAGAAGAGCCTGGCTCTGTGTACCCTCCATTCACGCATTTACAGACATTTACAAGATCCCCCTAAGCCCTCCCTTCTCCAGGCTGAACAGTCCCACCTCCCTGAGCCTTTCCTCATAGGAGAGATACTCCAGTCCCTTAATCGTAGAATTATAGAATGGTTTGGAGTGGAAAGGACCTTAAATATCATCTAGATTCAAGCCTCTAGCCATGGGCAGGGCTGCCGCTCACTAGACTAGGTTGCTCAGAGCCCCACCCAACCTGGCCTTGAACACTTCCAGGGAGGGGGCATCCACCACTTCTCTGGGCAGCCTGTTCCAGTGCTTCACCACTGTCTGAGTAGAGAATTTCTTCCTAACATCTAATCTAAACTTGCCCTCTTTTCAGTTTAAAACCATTGCCCCTTGTCTTGTCACTGTCTGTCCATGTGAAAAGTCCCTCTCCCTCCTTTTTATAAGCCCCCGTAAGGCACTGGAAGGCTGCAGTGAGGTCTCCTGGAAGCCTTCTCCAGGTTGAAATCATCCTGGTGGTCTTTTGCTGCTCTTTGTCCAGTATGTCCATGTCTCTCCTGTATTTGGGATCCCAGAACCGAACCTATCATTCCTCGTGTGGCCTCTCCAGTGCCTGGTAGATGGGCACTTTCCTCTGCTTGCTGTCAGTACTTTTTCTGACACAACCCAGGACACTGTTCAGGTTTTATTGCCACAAGGGCTCATTGCTGGTTCATATTCAACCAAGTGTCCACCAGGAACCCAGGGCCTCTTCTGCAAAACTATTTTCCAACTGAGTGACCTCCAGCATGCACTGGTGCCTGAGGTTATTCCTCTCCATGTCCAGGACTTAACATTTTCCCTGGCTGAGGTTCCTGTCAGCTTCCTTGAGGTTCCTGTTGGCGCATTTCTCTGACCTGTTGAGATCTCTGTGGGTGGCAGCATGACTGTCTGGTATATCAGCCACTCCTCCCTGTTTTGTGATCCCTTCTCAGGGATCAAGGTGAAGCTGACCAACCTGTAGTTTCTTGGATCTTCCTTGGAGATAGAAGTCACATTTTTTTCATCTGAAAATTAAGCATTGAGAAAGTGCTTTTCATGGGCTGGTAATTAACATTTGTAATGTGTCCTGTGACAAGTGTGGATGCAGAGACCATCTGTGCGTTTCTTGATCCTGTGCTCTTGGATCTTTCTTCAGATCCAAAGTTACAGAGAAGCCTGAATCCTGTATATCGGCTTTGAACCCTCGAGTCCTACTCTGTGTTTTCCCAGATGCTAGATTATAAATTCCAGTGTTATGAGAGCATCAGAGGTCTTCTTAAACTGTGGGATAAATCAGTGTCTCAAAGATGAGAGCTTCGCTGCTTGGGCAGCAACGAACAGGCTGGTCCTTGCTGGTGTCTGCTCTGTAAATACTTCTGTAGATCGAGCAATGATGCTTTTATATTTTTTCCCCTCAGAATAAGAGTGGCTTTATAATACTTTCAAGTGATTTATTGAATCGCTTATTTCTAAAAATAGTGAGCAGCCTGACTATTCCTGCAGCTTAAGGCCAGCCCAAAGACTACAGAAGGACGGCAGGCTAAAAGGGAAACTCTTAGTAAGTGTTTTTGTTTATTTACAAAAATTGAATGAAAATTGAATACAAGGTGAATGAAAAGAGCGTTCATTGGCTCTGTGATCAGCTTCAATTTCACAAACTTGTGTTCATGTTTTTCACTGTAGCATGTTGTGGAACAGAGCACGTAGCAATTGCTGAACAATCTGTGATGGGATCACTTTCACTGCTCTGGCACCTTGCCAAACTTTCCAATCACAAATGATGATTGCAGTGACATTTGTCTCATTGTATTAAAAAGTACATGTGTGGGTGGTATTTGTTGTCTGACAACAAAACTAATGAAGACAGGAAACTGAACAACTTCTGTTGCTTGAACCTTGGATAAAAGCACAGATCTTTTTATTTGTATTTTTGCAAGACATAAAGAATCCGATTTCCATAAAATCCTGACCCAGCTGAAGTTGATGGAAAAGTCCGACTAATTTAAGCAGATTTGGGATTTCAACCCAATTACTTAACCACAAGTGTGAATCCATTAGTCTCCTAAAACCTTTCCACAGCAGTCCTAATGATTCTTAAGTGTTGCTTCAAACTATAGAAGACTGTTATGGTCACTCAACACAGAATCAGAGGGAAGATAAAATGCCTCCATGATTAGATACTGAAATGTGAATTTCTGTAGCTGATTGTTTTGCCATCTTTAATGTATTTTTGTAACATGTTGGATAAAAGGTTATTTGAACTTCAGATGGGCAGTGCTTTTATGACAAGCGGTCGTAAGACTGGATGGTTACTTAAATTTTATTTTTTGCTTCAGCAGATAAAGTGGCTGATGCCTACCTCATATTGACATAGAGAGCAAGTTGTGCAGTCACTTTCTGTAAACTGGACTTGGTAAAGTTGGTGAGCTAAACATTTGAGTCAACCTGATCTCTTATGTATACATGGATATCCCTTTGAAATGGCAGAAAAAATTCTTTTTGAGTCAAAAATGCTTTTTACCTCATATTTCTCAACAAGTTCCTTTCTTTAATATAATTATGACAAGTTTGAGTACTGCCAGAGGGGAAAAAAAACCTGTTTTTTCTACTTTAAAATACTTTAAAGAGAGCACTGTGATGCAGTTCTTGCTGCTCTTAGGTCCAGGTTAGTGGTGGTTCATAAGGCCCTGGAAAGCAGTCCTTATCTGGCTTAGAGCTATATGGAGACATCAGAGAAATGAATACGGGTGAGCTGGTGTTTGCTAAGGATTTATGTTGACATTTTGCTTCAACATGTGTGGCCACCACTGTTTCAGACGATTGTCCCTACTTTTGCAGAGCAGGAGAGAAGTGGTTGGTCTTGAAGGTGTTTCTCTTTCCATGCTGGTAGGTCCATCTGCTGGAGCAGCAGCCTGAGCAGCACAGAGTGCTTTGTGCCTGGGCACTGGATAAACAGACAGTGTTTTCGGATTTGATGTTTCATCAGTTCCAAAAAGGGTATTCTTCTCTCTGTCTTTCTGTCCTTCCTCCAGCCCCCAGACACTCACTTGCAACCTTGTGTTTGTGCCAAAATTAGTTGTGTGCTTTTGAGGGCACTGAAACAGTGGTAAAGGTGCAGCAGAGCATCTGTGGATTCTTTAACATCTATCACTTAAGGTGGATCAGGGAAGGGCTTGTCAAGCATTTGGATAGTGCAGAGGAAAAGGTGGGATATCACAGCTAGGACATGCATAGGGAGGAAAGAGAAGGTTAGAAATGGAGCGAGCTGTCATCCTTTAGAAAACAAACTGTGTGACAGTTGAACTGTTCTTAACTTTGGGCTTGGTGGTCCTTCAGGTTCTTAGTGAAGGCTCTTCTCTCATGAGGTATCATTGCATCCCTGTGGTGGTTTGAAAGAGGGCTGGTTTCTGGAGTGGTTAAGAAGAAAAGATCGCGTTGGGCCTCTGCATGTTTTTACTAGTGTTATTCTGTTGCTTCCAGGGATAATGGGCTGTAACTCTGTGATACTATTTCTTTGCATAGTCAGACCCAAAAATAAACTCCTTTTTTTGGCACCTCTCCTGCTCTGAACAGGAAAACTGCCGCATTTTTTTTTTCTAAAGTTGAACGTAGATTTGGGAGAATCTTTTAGCTGAAGTCAGTGCTTCTTGTTTATTCACCTTCTCTGAAGGATTGTGCTTTCTACTTCTAGGCTTGAGATCCGATAGAGCAGATAAGGACATGGGTTTAATTCTGATCTTGTAATATCTCCTCCAGGCTTTCAGCATCAGGATCAGCCCTGGCCCATGAAACTTTCATTCACAGCGCCTGTTTCATTCAGAAGTTACAACAGTTGGATACATCTGTGAACTACCTTGGTTTAATTTCTCTGAAATCCTGTAATTTAAACAAACAAATAAAAAAGAGCAAAGTCTCTTTATTCCTAGGATGTTAAGGCAAATGATTACATTTCCATACCCTTTTAAGTGATCTAAAATCAGCAGCTTCTCATCTCAGATGGCTGCTTCCAAAGTCAGACAATAACTTCTGACCTCAGAAATACCACACCTGTGTATCTTATTTGCAAGAGATCTTGAAAATAAAGGCAATCTGGTTTTGTTTTCGCTAGAGATATCCTGCTATATGTCTCTATCCAGACAGGAGGAGGGTTTTCAAATGCAGATGATCCAGAGAAGGTTTTTTTACTGAGAAGCAGTGAGGCAGCATTTCCAAAGCCTTCTGCTAAGTATGGGGAATTCCCTGCTACCTCTTCTCTAATCTGATTTTTGTGAGCTCTACTTGCCTGATCCTGAGTGAGATTATAGAAGTGATAGTATTTCTTTGAGCTGCTGCCATCCTTACTGATCCCAGATCACTAGCAAATGTAAAGAGAAACAAGTGGAGTTTCTTGTATATCTTCAGCAATGGTCTTTAAATAGTTTAAAGGTACTTTATTTCCACATGAAATTCAGGAAGTAAAGGCCATATTGATATATCTATTCATAAGACAAGGCTGTATTAAGCTACATAAGCTGTTGTGTACAACTTCCTAATCTAGACAGAATCAAAATTAGGGGCAGCAGAGACAGTAGGTACTTCACTAATGGGTTTTTGAACCCTCTTTGCATCTCTTACAAGTAGGAAAAATCATCATTTCATAGAAAATAGATGTTCACAGGCATACGATAGAAAATACATGAGGTTTCAGAACTTCAGCCAGTGCCGTAAGAACACCTGGTTTGATGTTGCTCATTAATTGCAGTTTGTAGTTACAACTAGTAATGCAATAGAAATAAGAACAAAAAAGTTTAATTGAACTTCCCTGCTGTCCCAAATTAGCATGCTTAGTTTTGTCTCCAATCCCAGGTTTTTTTAAACTTTCCCAGGGGTGACCAGCAAGACCCAGGTGTATCCTTCTCTTTTCTCCTTCTGTGCTCTTTGACCAGCCCAGGGCAGACGTTTCCAGGCTCTCTCCTTTCCTGTGTGTGCCCATAGGTTGCTCTAGTGGCACTGGGCATTGCTCATGTTGCTTTTGCTGCTGGAGAGGTGAGGGAAACCTGCTGCCTGGTAGGCACCCTTCCTTTCCGCTTGCATGGCCAGGCACGTAGGTCCCTGTGAGAAAAAATACGTGATAATTGGTTTAGTTAATTTTAAATACACTTTTTTGTGAAACCAGTAATTGGGAAGGCAATTATGGCTGCCCATTCCTGGCTCACAGGTCCTTTTTAGCGTGGTGAAGTACCAAGCCCTCAATGGTGAGCATGCTTAGCAAATATTGAAGTGCAGCAACAGCATTGCTAAATAAAAATGAACCTGTTTTTTGCAACTGTGATCCTTCGCTTTCCTTCTGTTTAAGGCCTTCCAAGGTAGCATCTTAATTTTTATGTGTTTAGAGTCAATGTGTTTCCAAGGCATTTGTTTTATTTAAGAAAAGGAAAACAGGGCTGAAATACCTGTGCTGAGATCCTGCCAGAGATGCCAAGCCTGGGGGCCAACATCCAGTCCAACAGAGGTGACCGGGTTTGCAGAGCGGTGACCACAAGTCATCCCCTTGCGTGTGCAGCATATCCAGAATACAGAACATAGAGTTATTTCTTTGAGACTTAAATATTGCAAGCAATTTTTGAAGATACACACATTCAATAATTAGTATTAAAATTTGTTAATTGTTACTAATTGGTGTCTGATGATCTTAGAAGTTACGTCATGTACTTTTCTGTGATGAACTTGCTATGCCTGCATATGGGATGGGAAAGGAAGCTGCCATACTTTCACATCTTCATCCTTTTGTTTATGTAGTGGAGAGAAAAAGGCTTTTAAAATATCTCTGAGACATTTTTTTTAGACCTGAAAATGGTGTATGGGAAGGACCATGGATTCACAGTGTTCCTTGCCATCTCCCCCTGTAATCTTATTAAGACCTTTCTGTCCAGTTTTAATAAGATTTATGCTTCTTGTGCCAGTTAGTGCAGAATTTCGGATGTCACAAGATTGATCCTTGTTTTATTTGGGATACAACAGGCATGGGTACTGGATTTCAAATGTGAGAGTGAAAGTTTCTGTCATTCATCTGGATAGATGCTCTGTAACTCAGAAACACCTTAGACTGGTGCTGGGTTACGCAATTTTCGAAGATGAGTTAGATTTGGCCACGTAAGTGCTGACATACACATGATGATGATGGGAGGGTAGGAACTTCTTGCTGACTCCAGTTCTTGCTGCCTAACACTGTATTGTGAATCCAGGCAACTTAAAATGCTTAGATTTGTATTTTAATATCTAGAAAATATGTTCTATGGGTGGTTTGCTGTATTCAGTTAAATGGTGAAGATATGGACTTTGTCCTAGCCTGGTTGAAATGAATAGTACATTACTGTACATTAATGTGTACTATATATTGTAAAGAACACTTGTAGTGACCTTAAAATGCATTATCTTCTATATTGTTAGAGACCAGCAATTTACAAATGCTTAGAGTGATTAGATTGACATGGTTTATGTGTAATGAGCAACCACTGGTGAAGCGAGTAATTAAATGCAAAGTATACTCGAAAATGTAATAATACATTGAAATTCGGGGCAGATTATTTCCAAGCATCATTATGGGAATCTGTCTTATCTCTTTGTGTTCCAGTATGAATGGAGATTTCTAGCAAAATGGAAATTCAATGCATTCTTTCCTTCCAGTGAGGACACTGTTTTAAAATGTCAAAAATTAGAGCCTTTTTACATAAAGAATTCTGTTACAGGAACTTAAACTGGAAATACTGTACAAAGTAGTATGAGTGAATCAACCTTTGTCCTTCAAGGGATTTAATTTAAATATTTTTTATTTGCATTTAATTTTGGTAGCAAGTTTGGTGTTCCTCATTTCTGCTTGTTGTGTTTGGCTGTGAACTTTACTCCTGATTTCTTTCTTTTTGAGAAAAGTGGCTTATCCTTGTCCCTAGAACATAGCCTGGCTGTTCAGGCTGGCCTGAAAAGGGTCTTGCGGTTATTGAGCTCTTGTTTTTGCTGAACAAATGTATGTCATGTTACATACACGCATTTCATTATTGTTTCCCATTAACAGACTAGCTGAAATATATTGATTCCTTCTTTTGCTTCCCCCATTGAGCTGCATATTTGTTCTGCAGTGGATCAAAAATGTTGCTAAAGCCGCGTTAAAAAAAAAAAAAATCCTGAGCCTTTTGTTTTCTTACCAGTTGGGAGTTTTATTGGCAGTCCCTAACACTTAGGATGCTTATATCTATTTCAGAAAATGGAAAGAGATGGTCAGAAAGCCAGAATGGAAAAACTGTTTATAAAAAACAGCAGTTATACAGCAGGTTGGCTGACGCTAAAACATCTTGTAGCTATTGGTGGTTTTTTAACTGGTGTTTAATCAAAATAGTTTTTTGATGGAATTAGACCAACTGATCACATAGTAAATCAGATGGAAATCAAAAATCCTCATCCTAAACTTTAACACCTATGTAGTGTTAATATTGTGCATAGGCCTAGGACTCACAATTAAGGTAAAATTATTTGTCTGTTGACAATGCAAATATCCAAAATTGGAGCAGTGTGTTGAGTGATTGCTGTTGGAGTGGTTTTTTTTTTTTTGTATGTGTTTTTTAATTAGCATGCTCCCCCCTCCCCCCTTTCCCGCCTCCCCCAGTCTGGAAAGCAGCCAGTGTGGCTTGTGAGGCATCTTGTTGTTTTTGGAATGAAGTGACACTGAGGTTGAGTCTAGTTACAGTGGTCTGTAGTTGAAGTAAAGGAAATATGGCTTTATGGGTTGAGGGAGAAAAGAAAGTTTGTAGAGAAATGGAAACCTGGCAATGGCATCAGGATTAAGATACGGTGGGGTTTTTTTTAAGATAGTTTCCCCAAATGTATTCCCACTAGTGTGGGTTTTTTTATAAGGAGTTTTGGATGCAGTCAGCTTTTGTACAGATGCTTCCCTCACCCTCATAAAATAGTGTTATTGGTTTTTAGAGGTACTTGCATTACTGTTGTTGTAAAATGAGCTTTTCTATCTGTATGAACAAAACATAATGGCACAAAGCAGGCCACAGTTGCAAACTTATTTAATTTGCCTGTGTCTCTAGGATTCAAACTGTGTATGGAGGGGACTTTCTCAGGCATCTAAGTCCTTCCAGAATCCCTGTAGACAGAGTGAGGAGAAACCAGAGTTAGCTAGTATTCCTCCAGAAGATTAAGGGAGCCTGCTGGGCTCTCACTGCTGTCCTGCTGCCTGACAGCATGGTGCCAGCCTCTCTCTGCTGAGCCTGAGTTTGCTGTCCTGTTTCGTGGCAGGCAGATGCAATCACATGTTCTTCAACTGGTGTACACTGACGTAGCTTCATGGAAGGGGCTGCATCGAGTCCCAGGGTGGGAGGCAGTGCTGCTCTGGGAGCAATGCTTTGCACTGGGCAGCTGCTTTCTGCCTGTGCACTTCCATCACATCCAGTACCCACTGCCGACTCCTCATTGGGAAATCAGCCCTTGAGTTGTTTGCAAAACAGTCAGCAAAGTAGGCGTGGTAAGTGGTGTGGCAATTCTTTCAGTAGTTTTTTGTATTACACTTTGTCTGTGTAAACCTTTACAAAGCCTTTTAAAAATTAGGTTTCTGCTCCTGGTGTGTCCACCTGAATACATAGGTACTGCACCAAAAAAAGGAAAGAACATAGGTGGGAGTCAGTTTTCCCATTTGAAGACATATTTCTATACACTTGGGTCACATAGAGGCAAATAATGCTAATATTCTTGGGAGTTTAATACTTTACATTGTATAAGAAACACAGACATCTTAATGCCTGTTAAAGGCTAGAGAACTGTTTGAAAATAACCTACTTGAGTTTTTAAGCAGCAATGCACCATAAGCAAGGGAAGATGATAAAGTCTGGTCAGGTTGTACTCGAGGAATGACATAGTCTGTCAAATCTAAGTCTCTGTGTTTGCATATAAATGTGATAGGTCTACTTATTGTAGTGTTTGCTGATCCTTTGAATAGGCAGTGCAATGGCTGAGTTGTCTGTTTGATCAATATTTTTTTTGCTGTTCAGGGCAAAATCCAAGCTGAAATTTAAGTGAAATTGGAGAAGACTGAAGTTTGACTGCAACATCAGCATCTTCTCAGGATGTGCTTTTGGGTATAGCAAAAATTGACTGCAGATAAGTTAGGGCCTAAACTACTAAAAAATTGCAGCCTGTACATCCTTTGTAAGGAATAAAGAAAAATTTCTTTAAATTCCTCAGAATTTGTGTCAGTGTCAATCATGCTCATTTAGGGCAGGACTTACATTGCAATACATGGTCCTGATTTGGTTATGACAAGATACCACCAAATAAAATTTCTATAGGCAGTTGAGGATGGTTTTTGCAATGAAAAATTATTAATATACTTCTGAAAATATTAACTGTGGTAATCATTTAGCTGTCACATAGAGTATTAAATTTTGCCATTTAATAATAGCGAAGCAAGCAAGAAAAATAGCTTAAAAATAAAACCCTCAATCTAAATATATACCATTGTCTTGACAACTTCAAAACAGGAATTGAAAGGCTTTTGTAATAAAGTTTTTACTTAGAAACCAAAGCAAGAAGTGGCTTTTCCTTAGGAGTGAAGCCACATCAGACCCCAGCTCTGGCACTGCCCCATGCATGAGCTTCAGCGCAGAAGGCACAGGTAATCCTGAGCTGTCGCTTCCAAGTGGTGGCGTAACTAAAGTTTCTCTTGCCCAGTAGTGGTGGAAGTTGTCAAAGGCAGGTGAGGGAGAGAAATAAAACTACTTTTTAAAATTTGCTGGTGGTTTATAACTCCTGTTTCTGTGACTGAACTTCCAAGTGATGTTGGTTGCCCCAGGCCAGGTTGCAAAGGACTCAGCTGAAAATAAACAGAAGGTTGCTGATGGCTTAAGGGTGGAAATACATAATGAATTGCATAGAAAAGCAGGCTATTATAAAGTGGCTTGTATGAGTGATAATTCATCAAGTGTGTGAAAAAGACCTAAGTTTTTATCAGCAGTTGATACTGGAGGCGATAAGGTGGCAATTCCAGAGGTATGACAAGAAAAGCCAAACCATTAGGGAACAACATAGTCATAAAGTTCGAGAACAGCAAAGGAGAGAGAATGTGAAGTACTGGCAGTAAACTGAAATAAATTGGTGTTACATAACTGGTGTTACAGTGGTAATATCTGTCCGTCTGTAAGACAGGCTGTCAGGTTGGGCTAGACCTTCCACAAAATTCTTGCTGAAACACTGTGGACTTAAAGGGCCACCACAAGCTTCAAAGAGGTTAAAAGAATATGAAGGATCTGTGGAAAAAAAATTTACTGATAAGATATGACAGGACAGTCAGTTTATCTGAAAAAATATATTGGAAATTTTCCGTGTTAATCTCGGAACTGTGAGAGCTTGAAATCAAAGGAGTCCTGGTCGTTAATCGGTTTGTTTGCCAGAAAGTGAGGAGCCTGATCATTCAAGTGATCAGGCCCTCAGCACTTCCCACATCAATGGCTGCTTGTGTAGATGGTTGTATTTCTGGCAAAAGACTTCCCATACCCTTCCAGACAGGGCAGGTATCTCAAGTGGAAATGGCTTCCATAGACAAACATGAATTAAAATAGAAAAACTACCTGTGGAGCAGGAGAAAGCTACTGGAGAGTGCCCACCAAGGGAAACTCTTGGCTTTCTCTCATGATCATCTACTTCTAAAGCAGAAAAGATTCTTTATATGCAGTTGCTCTCAAGGGAAAGTTCAGAAAGAGGCTGATATTTCCAAACATCTGTTGAGAACTGAAGGAAAGGAAGAGAGTTAGTCTAAGCAATGGATTTGGTCTTCTGCTGTTTCTGGCCATTTAGCCCAAGAATCCAAACTGCTTGGCAGCAGCTCTGCAACTTCAGCATTTGCTTCTTTGGTTTTTGTCTTTCTTGACTTCCATATGCCTGCATGGGGCCAGCTATTAATTAGGGCACATTGACATAGGAAAACTAAGGTGCTGTCTGAATGTATTTTGAACTGGATGTGGATACATTTGATATATAAGAACAAATTATCTGGTATCACAGTACAAACATTCTGTTATTTATGTTTTAGGCTTTATCTGTAGTCTAAGCCTGCAGCCTTCTGTCCTCACTATTAGGTCTGTAAAGAAAACTCAATAATGTATGACACAGTATTTTTACTGAAAATGAGTAAAACACTACAGTTTTATAAATTGAAGACACTTATAGGGTTGGATATTGGAACTTGGATATTTTCAGGGTTTTTTTTTACTTTAGGAGATCACTTCTAAGTCAATTTTCAGGAAAGTTGAAGGCATCTCCATATGTGTTAGGATTCTCAGACTTTGAGAAAAGGGCTTATTGTGAATCTAAGAAGTTTTTAAGAAATAAATTAAATCAGAATTAAATTTATCTTATTTATGTGTCTTCTCCTAATTCTGTATGATCACATGCTGACTGTTTTGTCTTCCAGACAGATTTCCCGGTAATGTGTCATCTGTTTGTGTGTGAAGAAGTGTAAAGTGACTAATTCTTTCTACTATTTACATTCATAAAGTAACAATTCTTGTTTTGTTCTTGAAGAAACTGCTAAAAGCCCTTCAGTGGAAGCACTAGAAGCAATTAAATCATCAGCCCTAAGTTTTTATGCGTTAGTGATTCAATATACTTCACCAAACAAAACAAAATTACCTTGGCAAAAATGTCTTTCCTGTGAACTTAAAATTGTTTGCACCATTTTTATACCTGCCAGATATAAAAGATTTATGGAGAGAGATTTATGGAGGGAGGAATATATCTTTATGCATAAATATATACATAGGGACATTGAATAATTTTTTTGGATGATGAAAAGGAGGAATAAGGGGGAAGAGTTGACATAGGAATTTCAGTTTATTGATGCTCTTACTATCTGAGGGCAACACAGCATGGATATCTCCACCGTAAAGATCAGCAATAATTTACAAGTATTTGAAAATCCAGTTTGCCAGTCCTAGAAGGTGCCTGGATTTGTCTGAGATAGCGTATGTGGCACTACCTGCGTGGAAGTGCTTCTGTTCAAGGTGGGCCATTATGCCAGGCCATATTTTGCTTGGCTGTTTGAGTTGGGTAGAGACATTGTCTGCCAGATGGGCCTGCCTTCATGAAGCTGGGGAGTGTAGCTGGCCAGGAAACGGCATTTCAGAGGAAAATCTAGATCCTGGACTTCGTTTTGGTTGCTGGGAAGATGGAGTGGCTTGGTTCTGATGGCTTTCCAGGCTCTTCAGTGCAACTCTGCAATAGTTTGCTTTATAAACACCAACACGTTGTAGTCCAGAGAGGTAGTGTATTTGTTAAGATACCTTTTTGCTTAGGTAGTCTTTGCTTATGGGAAGCAGCAGACCTGAAGATCTGGGAAGTGCTGGTAAGCAGAGAGTGCTCCTCATTGCTGGACAGGCTCCTTATGGAGATCCTGCTGATATCACTCGCTCCCCTTTGCCTTCTGACAGCTGAGTTGGATCATAGCAAATTATTTTTCTGCTCCTGAGAAACGCTCATTTACAAAAAAATCCAGTAAGTGACTCTGAGAAGCATCTTAGTTTCTTGGTTGCCTTTTATGTGGATAAAGTGACTTTTTTCTGGAATTTTAGGAGGGCAGCTACGATTTCTTTTCCATAGTTATGCAGCATGGATGTGCGTACATTAAAGATATGTTGTATATAATGTGGTTTCCAACATTCTAATTCAAATACCTTTTTCATTTAACATTGAGAGGTCAATGATTGCTTTATCAAATGGACTAGAATTGCTTGTTTTTCCTGGATAGTCTTCGGCACTGTTGAGAACTTAATGGCAGTGTCTGAATTTATGAAGGGCAAACAAATGGTATTCACTAATTCAGAGAACTAATTAGAAATAAATGCCTGTGGGTATTGGATTCCCCCCCCCCTTATATTTTAGGAGAATTAGAGGAAAATTTAATAATTGCTTTCAATTTTTCAGGCAGCCAACATCAAGCGTGAAATGACCTTCCCTGCATTTCAACAGGAGGATGTAAAAAGTGACATCAGTCAAAAACTGCCAGACCAACAGTTTCTCCTGTTTGCCACAAAGGAGGAAGATTTAAAAACAGCAGAGACCAAAAAACTAAATAGAGCTCATGAGTATGAAAAGGAAAACACTCGTTCTGTTTGTCTTCTGGAACAGAAGCGCAAGGTTGTTTCTTCAAATATTGATGTGCCTCCAGCAAGGTAAGAAGAGTTGAAGTTTTTTTTGCTATGTTTTCTTTTAAGCTTTTTTCTCTTTTTTCCATGTCTTTTTTTTTTTATGGGATATTAGATGCAAGTTTCGTAAATAGCACTACGAACTGCTAAGACTAGTATTCATGCCCAGGCAGTCCTAAGTCACTCACAACTCCCCTATTTGAGAGATCTGCTAGAAAACTAAAGACATTAGTAGCAGAAACTGAGACCATGTGCAGAGTAGGACTTTGTATTTCTTTTTTAATGTTTTTGCTTTTAGAACCTGCTGTAGCTGAGGTAATTGCAGAAGAGGATGTATCTTAAGAGGAAGAGGTTGTTGACCCAGCATCACCCTGAGAAGTAATCTTCTACATTAGACACAGAAACATCTTACCTGCTAGCAATTTATTTTTTAAAATATTTTTACTGTCATGCTTGCAAGCACTTTATACTCATGGGAATGTGCAGTGCATAGTGAGGATGTGGTATCTTATGTTCTGTTATATCCCTGTACGGGTATACATCTGGGTCATAATGTGGTCTAGGAAAAGGGTTCATAGAAAACTGTGGTGAGGAAAGAAAAGTGCAGGGAAATCAAATTTATGCAAAAGGGGGATTTGGGGATTTTGGTATTGCTTTTTAATTCCTTTAATTTCTTAATTAATTCCTTGAGGATCTGTTGTAAATGCACATACATGTTTGTGTCTTCAGCATTTGCATTTGTGCATTACACTCAATTTATAGTGAATTATTTTGAAAAAAAATAGTTGTTCTTTAATCTGAGCCTGACATATATCACAGCAAGAAATTCGAGGTATATTTATCTGGGTTTTTTTCTTCCTCATATTTAAGTGGAATAGTAGTAAGAGAGAAGGATAATCTGGAGAAACTGAGAATTTAATACTGGCCAGTGATTTAAAGTGAAGGCCCTTCAGAATTACAGAGTCTAGAACCTTGAACTTCTCAGAAAGACGTTACTGCTTTGAAAGAGAATGACTCCTCAAGGAAATGCTGAACATTAATATAATAAAGAAGCATATCCAGTAATGCTGAACAGAATCTTTTCTATCATTGGTGAAAAACTGACAATAAATTGAATAATCTGCACTGCAAGATGACAAGTGCTGCTTCTTTTTTTTGTTCATGATTTCATGTTGGCATCAGTCTGTCTGCAAAGATTTTTCTCTTAACCTGCCTGGGAGTTTAACTTGCACATAATATTCAGTGAAAGGCTTTTTGATTTTATAGTGCCACTTAAAAAATTTGTAGTCAAAATGAATGCTTAGTTGTTTTTTGGTATGTTGACTTTCTAAAAAAACAACATAAACCAGCAGGCTCTGCCATATCATCCAGAACAGGGTGTTGTTTTCCTCTGGATCTCATAGATGACACTTCTGAAAAACACAGAGTTCATGAGCATTTTGACAAGATTTTCCCCCCATAAAAATCTAGTAAAAAGCTATGCATTAAAAACATAAAAATATTGAGATACTTATCTGAGATTTTCCCCATTAATCAGCCCCATAATGTCTGAGTGCCCTTCTCATTCATCCTGTGTGTCTCAAAGCAAATAGGATCACCAGAAAATTTAGGTCAGGAGGGACCTCAGGAAGTCACCCAGGCCAACTCAAACCATATGTTAGCATTTCCATTTAACAATTCAGACAGATAAAGTACAAGATTTAAGTATATTTTTGTGTGACTTCATGCAGATAATCCACTTGAAGTACTAGTCGAGCTCCAATTTCCCATAGCTGCAAGATCATCCTTCCTTGGAGGGATGGATATTTTTTCCCGAATGAGCTGGAAAAGAGGATGAATAAATATCTTTAATGCCTTCTTAAGGGTAATTGTGACACCACTTGAGAGCACAGACTACTTTTGATGATAGGATATAAGTTCATTTGCAAAGATGTCTTCTAAAGTTGTTCTTTGTATTTTGTTGGGAACAGAAAAATTACCATATTATGTTGTTGCATGTTTTCAGACATCCAGGTTGAGCTCCAGAATTAGGAGAATTAGAGAATGAAATAGAAAACAAACTTAGAGTCTAAATTCAATACCATAATAAACACTTTAGTCATTCTTGCTACATTTTTGCAGTCAGGGTCAAGTTTTCCTTTTAATCTGAGGTGAGTTATTGAGCCATTTGTCCATAACAGACAGGAAGAACATTTAAACCTTTCCTTGGAGATCTTCCTAAATATTTGTTGTTGTAATGAAGGAAGTGCTCGGTTTCTCTTCCTGTGCAGCACAGTTTGATCTCTAAATCATATTCTCCAAGAAGAGTCCATGCATTTGAAATTCTCTTGCGTCCTTCCTTCCACTCTTCTGTGTAGAACTGTGCTGATAGAGTTGCGTGTTCCTCAGAGGTGAATTCCTCCTCCCTTTGCCGCCTAGCAGGAGTTGTTGGATTGACTGTCCTCTCCTCTGATGGGAACATCCATCTACCTTTGCAGATTGGTCACAACCAATTGTGGAAGATCATCTTGAATTAATCAGATGATGTTTAAAAAGGCATGGGAGAAATAAGGGCTTTAATATGGTCTTCAGTTTCTTACTGCTACATACACCCTATTTACAAAAAAAATTCATCTATTATTTTGAAATAGGAAAATGCTATAGAAATGAAGCTTACTATTTATTTTGTTTTAAAACCCTAGTGGAGCTGAGGGGGTTACTCTTTCACTTCTTATGCTGAAGTAAAGGGTAACATTAAATTTTACAGTATCCCACTAAACCCAAGACAATATTTAAGTGATTTTGAGAAAGAAGTTTACCAAACTGCAGATTTCTTATTAACATGGGCATATGAGTATCTCCAAGAGAGCTCTGAAAAAGTATTTGCAAAAATAGCTGGTAAGAGCATGGATAAACATGCTTCGTTTTGACCACAAAATGAAACAAAGTCTATCCCTTCTTATCTGTTTTTAAGGGTCTCGGTGAATAAGAATGGAAATCTTTGTGAGGCACTGTATCTAAAAATAACAGTTCAGAAAACACCAGCATAATAAATGTTTGTTTGAGACATTCAGTTGCCAGGCTTTCATTATTGCTTATAGACTCTGAAATTTTAGAAATGTGAAAATATCTTAGCTCAGTCCTAGTGTTTTAGGTGAATGGTAGTCAGGTGTTCTGAAAATACAGGAGATGAAACTGTAGAGCAGGTTGCACATTTTTTTGCCGCATCAGTCTGATGTGCACATGCAGAAGAGGAAACCAATGGAAACAAAGGACAGTTTTGGCTTTTAATGATATCTGGAGAGAAGGGGTAGATCCATACTATTTAATAGCTCAATAGTTATGCACTTACCTGGAGCCTGGCAGGTGTGGGTTCAGGTTCTTCTGCTGTTGTATTTGGAAGAAGTACCTGAACTGGAGTCTCTGCTTCACAAAGGAGATGTTTTACCATCAAAATTGTGACGTATTCAGGGTGCTTCATAAGGCAGCTTTTTAATGTAATAGTGTCAGGCTAAGTGCAGCAGACCTGAAATAAATATATTATTGCATGCAGGAGAATTTTAAGATTGAAATTAAATTACATTTTTAAGTTCATTATTTATATTTTCTATTTCATCTTGCAAAAATACTGTGGACCTTTCTCTCTATGTTAGGTGGTCTACTGGAAGTATCTTTTAGATTAAAACAGGAGGAGACTATGACTTTTTCTTAATGATTTTTTCTTAATGATTTTTATGTTTGGAATGCAAAAATGAAATGACAGGTTAACAGCATTAAGTCTTTCCCTTTTCGTCTTTCTTCATTTGGTCGTTTTGAACAAAATTTATATGAGTTAAATAGCTTTCCTACTTCTGAAACTCTTGAGTAAATGAATTGATATAATAAGGAAATTTGAATTCCTTACTTTCCCTTTAACGTGTAAATTTATTGGTAGTTTTGATGCATAAAGGACTGCAGTCTTGGAGAAAGCGGTCTGACCACTCAACTGTGAACTGCAATTATCTCTGAGAATTGAGATGTTATCTGTAGAACAGAGGAAAATATGCTTTAGGTTGACCTCCAGTTCAAACAGCAATCAAACACAGCCAGATGCACAAATCTGAGTAGTGAAAGGTCATTTCGTAAAGAGACGGTGTCACTGAGGGACTAATCACCTTGTCTGGTGGGCAGAAACAAGCCCAGGTCCACCAGTGTTTCAGGCAGCTACATTTGTAGAGGTCAGATATAATCAGAGATGATGTCCCCAGTAGGCAGCAGTGTGGAAGTTAACAGAGCCTTCTTGCTTATTTGTATTTTCACCGGTTACTTACCATCATGCAGACTTAGTTCCAAAGAAAGTCAGAAAGAAAGATGTGAAATAGCCTGGACTGCTGGTACAGGGGTTATGAGCGTGTGAGTAGGGACCCAGTGCAGGCCACGTACACAGGGGGACGACTTCTGCATCTTGGAGGAATAAGGATGGAAGAGTGAGCAATGGAGAACAAGGGATGAAGTTCCCTTTTTTAAAGTAAAATGTGGGAATAAATGTCTGGAAATGGTGATGGGGTTAAAGGACCCTTAAGACAGAAGTGTTTTGATGAGTGGTACTTGGAAACCCTTCAAAACTTAAATGCATTAGTGTCATAAGTGGTGTTGTTTGGGTGTCCCAGAAGGAACTAGGAAGGCATCACTTCTATCCTTCTGATGGGTGGGAATGTTTGAATAGTTTTGCTTTTGTTAACCTTTTGCTAGATGACCTCAAAATATTGTGAAATTTGTATTACTATATCACATCATTCTTCTTTTCCCCAGTCCTACTGTACTCTGTTGTCCCTGAAAAGAAGAATAAAAGATAAACTTTGTAACTACCTTTTTCTACATTTTTTGTGTTCTTAAAGGACAAACCAATGCTAAACCTCAGCTGCTTAAGCACTTCCTTATATAGTGTTAAAATAATTATTATGCTTAAAACCTAGTTTTTGTGCTCTTCTGGTTCACTGTTACTAAGAAGTGACATATGCCATGACAATATATTGGATTTTACTATCTTGAGTTGCTTCTATATTGAAAAAGCTGCTCAATTACTGCAAAAATAACTTTTATTCATGTACCTATATTTTATCTACTATAATGAAGACTATGTGAAATAATTGAAATAAATATCTCTAGGAATTTTCTCTGACATTACCTCTTTAGATTTTCTAGAATAGCTACAGAAAGTTGGAGCAAAATGTGTTGCAGCCGTGTTTTCTGACCATCATTATAAAGAAACAGTACAGACAGTGATGTATTTTCATCCCTAAATGATTTTCTTGCCTGGTCTCTCCAGGAACATAGCTCTGGGCAGCCATTTGATTAGAGAGTGTGTTGTTGATCCGTAAGGCCTGCTGGGCATGACTGATTATGCATCATGCATTCCAGTGGAAACATTTGCATATTTTCTTAGCCAGAAATCTCCAGGAGCTTGACTCCAAGATCAAAAGCAGTATCTGCTTAACTATGATAACCTCACTAGGAGGACTTCCCAATCTGCTTGCAGAGGGAAGAGCCTGATGATCAAGTTGTGCTTTTCTGTTTATCCAGAGGTGGTGTTTTTTCAGAAATTGTCGTCTATTATTCTTCTCCATCTGTTTTAGTTCAGCTGGGGGAGCTCCTTTCCTATATCGCTCACAATTTTTGCAGAGGGGATTGATGGGGCAACTTCAAAGGGCATCAACTATTTGTTGGCTGCTGAGGCTTTTCAGTGAAGCTGGATGAAAACAAGAGGCGGAGAAACCAAGCTGTGCTTTGGCGTGATTGACTCTAACTCTGTGAGCTTCTGCGTTCTCTAGTTTTCCTGCTAGCCCAAAAGCACTTCATTGAGATGTGAGGTTTTCTTCAAGTTTTTTCACCATCCTATAGGTTGGGTGCTCCTGTTGCTTAAATTTCATTTTCTCTATGTCCATGATAGTTAGAAACTTTGATTGTTTGATAGTTTTTCTGTAATGAGAATTACTCACAGAGTCATTCCCATATTTCAGGGATTCTGTAAAAGTGCTGATAGTTGGCAATACCATACGTTTGAAAGCAGCTTCTCCAATTCCGCACACCACCTAATTATTCAAGTAGTAAATTGTTGCTTTGTTTTGCTAGACTTCTTTAGTTAAATTTGTGTGCAACTTGACTGAATTTCACCCAAGCAGTCATTAGAGCTTGATTATGTTTAATATTGATGGTAAACTGCCATCATGGTCTGCTACAAAAAGGTGTGGTGCCTTCTAGGATCTTAGTGGGAAAAAAGAGTCTTATCCAAAGAGCAATTGGAGAACTGGTCTGTTAGCACATTTTGAAATAAAAACCTATTTCTTGATGCTGTTTTCTTTGCATTCTAGAAGGACTGTATACATCCTTTTAACTCTAGATGCCTTTCATCTGACTGCAGAAAAAGCAGTGTAGCAGAAACTTCATTGAAAACTGTAGATTAAATTGCAAATAAAAACTCTGCAAGTAGTTACTGCAGAGCCAAACCAAGCAAGTCACCTTGCTTATTTTACTGGAAGGCCATCTTCCAGGTTGCTTGCCAGATTGTGCATACTATTTGTTGCTATGATAGCTGAACCAGCTTCTCATGATGTTGAGAGAGATGACAGCATTCCTGACAGCTTGCAAACTGTTGGAAACTCACCTTTCAAGTGGTGAGATGGATCAAGTCTCAAGAGTGCTGGGGAACATAGTAAGGCTGTCCCATTCTAAGGTGGCTGCCTACTGGGACGGTTGAGCTTGTGTTTCATAGCTGAGTGATACAGACTCAGGAGTTACCGTTCAGAAGTCCCCACTGCCAGAGAGCCACAGCAACACGTTGGATAGGATTGTTTGTTGAAAAAGGTGTAACATTCTCAGCTGTAGAAAAATTTACTCTGAAATTGTGCATAATCTATCTGGTTTTCAGTGGACTTTTGTCCACTCTGTGTTGTGCTGTGTGCAGATCTGAGAGTTTCTAGATATCTCATACTTGACTGTGTTACTGACATCCCCATGATATTCAATCAGTTACAGCTACAGTTACAGCAGTCTGTGACTAGCACAATTTATTTTTTCACCACTTGCCTTGGATACTCTGGCTGGCCTATCCATCAGGATTTTGACAACATAGTATACTTGTTAAAGTGTAAATTTTGGATTAGCTAATGTTACTCTTGAGGTATTTTTTCCTGGTAATGTTAAAAGCAGCAGGAATAGGAAACTCATTAATAAAGCAAAATGCTTTTGCTGTTCTGTACTTGTAATGTTGCATTACACAGTGATTCTCACACAATTTGGTATAAAAGCAACTATGTGTGACTGTAGTCTTTGAGCCTGGTTTACTGTACTTGGTCCTGTGAGATCAGGATGTGATGTAAAAGTGATAGACCTAACAAGAATACGGATGAAGCTTTCTTCTCAAGAAATAGTGGCTGTTTGGTGGGACTTTTTGTAGCACCTGGTCATCACACAGACCTCTTAGTTCATTGTTCCCAGGTTTCCATAGTATTAATGCTAGAGGAGGGAACTTCTAACACCATCTGGTGACCTTAGCCATATGAATTTTTGGCCAGTGTTAGTGTCCATATTTTTAACTGTAGACTAGCTACCTACCCAGTGAAAAATAAAATGTGTGAAAATTTGATTGTGCAGTTAAGTGTGGTAATGCTAAGTTGCTGTATTGCCTGACATTGGAGTCTGTATTATTTTAGGTAATTATTATTTTCAAAAGAAGGCTTTGCTTGTGCATGTATACATACACCTGTAAATAAGTTTCCCATTTCTCTAGGAAATCCCATATTCAAAGCACTGCTGAGAAAGATCTGTCTTCATCTATTGAAGTGCAACTACTTCTTTTTAAAATCTTCTTCCACTGGTAGCCAAGACAAAGCGCTACATAATTTTATCTTTGTGATGGAAGTTGCCAACAGACAATGATCTCATTTCCAAGCAAATTTCAATGAAATCCTCTAAAATGGCACAGAGGAAAAATATGTCCCTAATCTGCAGCAACCATTAGACACTGGTTCATGAAGAGCTGCATTCAGTCAGCACTGCTGCTCTATCTGTTAGCCATTGATGTGAATGCATGGCTTGTTCTCAGCTCTTCAGTTCCCTTAAAAAATTGAGTGTAATTTCAAAACACTCTTCAACAGCAGGCATATTCAATAAGAGTAATTTCTTTGTGGTTCGTGTTAGCTGTGGCACAAAAAAAATTCCTCTTGAAATGCCATCTGTGCTGAGAAAAAGAAAAAAGTCAGTGGGTCTGTGGTTTGTAACTTGTGTATCTGTGAAACGTGGAAGAATGGGCTACCATATATGTGGTTACACAGGATACCCACATTATAGCTGTGTTCATAGCTGTAATTTTATTTAAATGCTATAAAACTAAAATATCCTAGTTTATGCAGTGGTATTTGATGTTATATCATTGAGGTCAGCAAGACATGAAGCCTGCCTTTCTGCGAGAAGTTGTATTGCTGACTGTTATTTGTAAAATATTTTTAGAAGTTTTTCTCTTAACTCCTTTAGTATCATCTGCATGAAAACATTAATTTTACAGATTTTGAAAAAAGGAGGTAGAAAGTTTGACTTTTCTCCATGTATAGTAATATGCTTGTGTAGGGCGAGTTGTGTTTTGTTTGTATCCCTAAGAGAATACACTACAATGGAACTCATATAACCCTATTTTTTTCTTGTGGTATGTAAGCTGTATAACTGGTTTCTGTAGATAGAAGGCTATTTTAAGGTGTCTTTTATTTATATCTATAAGACATATTTTCTAATCTCTAGTATATGGTGATTTATACGCATCAGATACCTGTTTTGCCTGTTACTACTTCAGTTTTTCTGACAATAGGAGCATTGTCAAAGAATGGAACACTTATCACTTTGAAATAACAATATCTAGATTAGAATATGTACGTAAATTAGACATTTATTTCTAAAGGGTTATTTTTATTTGAAGCAGAACCACATCTTCTTGTGGTTTTACTGATCTGCATGGTTTAATATAAGCTATGACTCTTCCCTCTCCCTGATCATTTTGGGAAAAAGATGGAACAGAAGTGTTGCTAGATACATAAGGTCTGCATGAAGCCTCTGCACGTTTTGGTCATTTGCTGGTCTGTAAATAAAAAAACCCTGTGATTTTGTTACTGAAGCAGCACTTGGTAACATGGTACCGCATATGTAGGACATATGAGTTGCAGCATGGCTTTTGTTCCCTGTGGAAAGCCTAGTTCCATACCTGGATGAACAGTTGCTTTTTGGAAGTTCGCAAGAGTTAAGCTGATTATAGTTTTCTCAAGCCAACAATAAAAAACAGTTTTTGTCGTTCATGTATGCTAGTTGAGCTCAATATACAGGGAGCTTTGCAGTTTTGCATGGGTCTGTATTTTAAATTCTACCACAAGAATTCCTGCAGGTGATCTGATGCTGTATCTGACAAGTGACCTTGGGCCATGTGTGCTTGGTACCCAGTGAACAGAAGTGAGGTAGTAGCATCTTCAGAGGACAAGGAGGAAGCTGTGTGTAAAATATGAAGTTCTGCTGTTAGTTGTCCTGGCAGAGAAAGTACATCCCAAAGAACCTTGCTCTTCCATCCATAGAGTAAAAAATGAAATGAGACATTTTACTAAAAATAACATTCCCAAGCAAATGTATCTTTACACTTTGCATAGAACTAATGTTTAGAAACATTTGTTCATTCTCATTTTAGGATAAAACATTCTCTCTTACTGGCTATGTATGTGAAGTGGTTTGTTTGATAACCACATCTTCAAAATAACCTTCTTGGGGAACTGAGCAAAAAGTATAGAACAGCATTGTCAAAATACAGTAGCAGAGTGTTGTCCATCCTTCTCTCCAGGACTCTACCAGAAGCCCCTGGGACACCTGAGCTGGGTTAATCCTAATTGTCCTCTGCAGCATCAACACCAGCGTACTGCACTGAGGCTGCTATTATGTTGACACCTGTATTTTTTTATAGTAACAGCAGTATTCCAGATGGTAAATGGAGTCAATAGCCAATTGATGCTTTTAAAAATTTTTCCTTATATTGTAAGTTGTTGTACCTGTTGCTCGTATTTGCTCCTAATTTAATTTGGTTTGTTACTCAAAACTTAATGTCATGGCTGTTTGTTTGAGGAAGAACAAAGAGTGATATTTCCACCAGTAGACGTGCTGTCGTTATTGTCAGCTTTACAATGAAATTAAGCCTGTGTTTAGGTAATGCTTTCTCCAGGAAAACCTCCATTAAAATACTTGGTAGTTTTTTACTTAATTTTGTACGTGAAGGACATTCATCCTATACTGTGTTCCCAGACTTGTGCTCCCTCGAGTAGGTCTGCCTGCTTTCCCCCCTTCACCTTAATTTGAATGATCTCTTTTGTTTTCAGTGTGTATGTCCAATTTGTTCCTCCCTTTAAGCTGAGGCAGGCAGTGAAATGAGCTGTTAAAAAGGGTATTTAGTACTTTCCTATACACACACACAGTGCCACATGCTGCACTGTGCGCCTGATGTCTTGGTGTGAGGGGGTTCCTCACCTGGCTTGGTGAGAAGGGAAAAGATGATGAAGAGAGTGTGCTGGGCCTGGTTTTATATTTATTTCTAATGAGAAGTGAGTGTGGAAAAAAAGGGTTGATGTCACTTCCTGGTAGGTCTGTGCTGATGATTTAGAAAGAATATTTTGGCTGCTGTTTCCTAGCTTGTTAACTCCTGAGAACTGTGTCCTGAAGTCATGGACCCATGTCAGTGTCCTCTTGGACTAAATGATTTGTCCTCCTCTCTCCACATACCAAGGCTATTAGTATGGGGCATCCTCATGGTATCTCTTGCTTCTCACTGTTGCTTAATTTATTTTACATAATGGTAGTTGCTTTCGTAGGATGCGCTGGGCCCTTGGCTCCAAGATTACAGATGAGTAGTTCTCACAGTAAGTGCAGAGTAACTATTAAATAATATGTTTGTGGATGTATGCATACATATATATATATATATGTAAGTGGAGGGTAAGCATGTGTTTGGTGACATACCTGTGCCTTCATCTGTTATATCTTAAGAAATGTCTTGCTGATATTTAACCTTTATGAACTAATGTTTCTACTTCTACCTAGCTAGAGTACTTTTAAGTCAGAGGAATAATAATAGCAATAGTAAAATTCTAATTGATGTTGAAAGCCCTGTAAAATATGTCATATAAAAAGGCTTGTGGTTACACTGATTTGTATTTTGTGGTATATATTTTATCATGATGTTGACAGAAATTTAAAGTATTACAAAGGAAGATACGTGAGTCTTCTCTTGCTAATCTCTGAAGGAATTATGTGCAGAGTAATGCACATTTTTGTCATTTTATTGTGTTCTGATCTGAGTAAGAAGCTTGGAGAGAAAATCTACATTGAATGTGTAATATGGGTCTTACTCAGCTAGATATGCATTACACTTATAATAAATCCTTAACGATAAAGCAGTGCATAACCAAGCTTTCACATCTTAATTTAAGACATAATAAACATGGCTTGTATTGGTCCTACAGATAGAAGCTTTGAATTACATTATGCAGCAAATGTTCTTAGTTATCTTTGGTTGTTTGTTTTTTTTCCCTTGGGATTTTTTTTTTTTTGACAACCTGTTGTGCCGACATCCAGACTGTTCACAGTGTTGAGTTTGCCTGTCATTATTATGGCAGAGGAATATGAGAGGCAACAATCTGCAGTGGGAAGTTGGATTTATGAGCCAGGGAAAAATATAGTTGCTGTTAAAGAAACCACGAGGGCTCAGTAGATGTCCCACCTACCAGTGCTGCCCAGCACAGCCATGGCTTCCTTCTGTGGGACAAGGATTGAGGTCTCAGCAGTTGCTGCCCCTCAGGGTCATGGTTGCAGCTCAGCCTCCACAGAAGTGGATGTTGGCCTCCTTTCACCGGTGAAATCCCCCTGAGATGGAGGGGACTGCTTGGGTACAACTGAGGAAACCCTGGCTCCTAGGCAGTTTTTATTGTATATGCCTGGTAAAATACAATCCTCATAAAGGAACTTCAGTTAATCACAGTACTTCAGCACCATCAGTGTTATTTAAAGTGCTGCTGGCTTTGTTGGTATTTGCCTCTCAGTGGTCCTAGAAGTATGGCTTACTTCCTTGCTATCAAATATATCAGAAACAGGAATTATGGAAGATAAAATCTTTAATCAGACTTCAAAACTGAAAACAAGCTCTCCCTCTGTTCATCCCCTATATCAGAGGGCAAATACTAAGCCATTCTGTGTGTTTCTGCCTTTCTTACCTACTTTTTAAACTTAAAGCTTGTCTGAGCTAAATGTATCCCTTGATGTCATGAGAACTTAAAAGCGTCTGGCCTGGAGTGCCCTCCTGCTTTGTAAAATCTGTTGACTCGCTGTGCTCTACAACCTCCCACCTATCGCTGTGTATTCTCTTCCTCCCACTTGTTCTCCCCAGGTTCCTTCTGGGGGTATGCCTCTTCTCTAGCCATCCCTTAAGAATGCCAGCAACTCTCCAAACCTGCCTTCTTTTGAATACTTTATGTTTTTCATAGTTGGACTTCTAAAATATTCCCTTCAGTTCCAGTGAGGAAAACATTTTTCTTCCTCTCCAAAGGATATACCTCAAATCTCCTCATGCTTATGTGATGTATTCTCTAAACAGTGTGGATAAATGGTATTGTGCTGAATTCAGGAATTACATGGTTCTCATATTATACATTGAGTGTATTTGTGTGCCTGGAAAATATCCAGGTAACCTTTGCCTGCCCCACCACATTGCAAAGGAAGGCTCCCAAGAGCTGTTCAAGCTCATGGAGGGAAGGAAGTAGCTGGGAAAAAGCAAATCTGGCTAACTACATACATGAACCTAGTCGTCATTTTTTCACTACTGTTTTTGTGAAATTATCAACATTTGTTATATAAGCTGATTATACCCAGTTTTTGTTCGGGAGAAAACAGTGAACAACAGACTGAAGTTCAAAATTTGCTTTGGTTGGTGGGAAGTATATTCATGTATGTGAGCTAGCCAAAACTAACAGACTTTAATAAGCAAGGGCAGATGTGTATACATGCTAGGATATGTTTCTACAGAACTCTAAATCACCAACAGGATAATTAAAATTTGCTGAGTAACACCGGTGGTGAGGCCACAAACAACATACACATTAGTTTCTTTGTGTAAGCAGTGAGGGACAAATTGTTTCCAATGTCTGTAAACAGTACAACATAAAGAAAACACTAGACTTTGAAGAAGCTTATCTTTCTAACTACAAACAAACAGAACAAAAAAAACCCAGTCTAAAAATGCCAAACAAAATACCCCAAACCAAGCCCTACAAGCCAAGTGAAAGATAGACAACAAAAACCCTGGAGAAGAACCATTATGAACAGATGGATAATTTCCTCTGTTCCCAAACTTGTTTTGTCAGTATATGCTGCTAAGTCTAATGAGTTGGTTTTTGTTCATGCTGTACTTAAATCAAAAACGTGCATAGTTATCTCTAGACCATTACAGAAGCCCTCCATTCTGCCAGTTCTGCACAAACCTGAGTGGATATCTGTTATGGAAATTACATTTTACAGGGTTAACAGTACCTTCGTTTCTCCCAGCACACGAAACCAGGCCCTTTTTTAGGCTCTCGGAAAATATTGTTTGTTACCTAGTAGGGCAGCTACCTCTGGAGGACAAGGACTGGAGATGGAGTGAGTAATGCCAAGGTGTACGTGCACTGGACTGCTCTTGCTGTCATGAAGCAAATTTGCTCTGCTTTTGTACATCTTCCATAGTTGATTTTGACGAAAAAAAGGTCTGACCGTCACCTGCAGTACCTAACTTGCAGAGAAAGGTTGTGGAATTTATAAATGATATTACAGAAATCTAGATGCTGATTGGTAAAGATTTTTCTTGAAACACATGTGTATATGTACATAGAGTAAACTCTTCATGTCAGAGTTCAACCTCATGGGAAAATCGGTATGCTGTCATTGCCTCAGAGCCTTGCCTTGCGTATAGAGAGAATTGCTGTTGTTTTAATGGAAAATATTTGAACAGATTTTAACAACCTTAAACTCATACCATGTTTTGTTTAAAAAATATGCTGAGTACTACTCCAAACTCTTATCTTTTAGGATATGCATGACTGCATGTTTTATTTCTGGTGTATTGCCAGATTTCCTGTATCATCATCTATGCCAAGTAATTGCTCATTTATTATACTGGTAGTTTAAATACTGTTGCCTCAGAGACATGTTTAAAAGATACGATAGATAATGGCACAATATGATTTATAGCATTGGAATATTAAAAACACAGGTGGAAGGTCCTTCATGGGTCAGATAGGTCTTGCACAATCAGTTGTATTTACCCTTTTTGGTAACTGTTTCTCTAATCTGTTCTTAAAAGTCTTCACCTATTGACAGATTGTCATTTAGGAGGGCAGTCAGTTCCAGGATTTAAATATTTTTACTGCCAACTAAAGTAAAGTTTTTTGCGTTGGTTAAAACCTCCCTCATTGCTTTTTCCGTGCATTGCATCTTCCCTATACCCCAGTGGGCATGGAGAACAATATAACCCCTTCCTTCTTTTCTCTCTGTAACCCTTTCCTTCTTTTCTTCTCCACCATCATTTTACATAGTTACATTTTATCATATTTAATATGCTATTTAATGCAGGTTGCATAAATAAAGTTGAAAATTAGCATTCCATGGGTGCATGTCCCACTTCATTGTGGCATAGATGTTCAGGCTCTGGCCTTTTGCTGAGGGCAAGGGATTGAAGCACCCTCTGGGAAACTGGGGGGTCACATTTGTGATGGCGTGGGATGGGAAGGGGATTGAAGCACCCTCCGGGAGACTGGGGCGTCACATTTGGGATGGCGTGGGATGGGAAGGGGACTGATGCCAGTCAGTGGAAACACACGGTGGCAGAAACCCTTGAGCATGTTGCAAGCAGGAACCAAAGATGCATGTGGTTTCTGTGTTGTTCATGAGGAATTTGTTGATTATGCCTTTTAAGCATCTATATTTTCTGTGGCTTTATTATTATTTTTCCCCCTCTACCTCTGTTCTATAGTTTTAACACAGAGTGTGAAATAGTAGTGAAGAGGATTAGAGGAGCTCCACGGCTGGTTCGGTACCTGTGTGGGGTTAGTAAGTAGAACAACCAGGTGAGGCTGATGGTGGTTTCATGTGCTAAGAGAGGTAACGTGGTCTGAAAACTGAATCCAGCATTTGTTTTTCCATGTTAATGCATTATATGGGCTCAGCTTCGACCTGACTCAATCTGCTATAGTTCATGCATGGTTGGGAGCCCAGAAATGCCACTTTATCCACCGAAGGATGGCCACTTTTATCCACTCTAAACTAGTTTAGAGAAGGCATATGTGCTATTCACTTGTAAAAGTAATAGTCTTATCACCACTGCTAGCTCTGCGATTTAAACTGTTGTCTCTTTTTTATGATGTTTAATATGCTTCACCTGCTCCTTCTGCCCACACCTCCTTCCCTGTGTGCTCCCCAAAATGTACACAGGCTCCTGACACCAGAGTACTGCTGGAGGTAGGGAGGCTTGCTTGCTCTGAGGATTCAGCGCTTTGAATGCAGTTTGTTTACAGCAGGTATAAAGAAGATGCATTGTTTTACACTCTAAAGGAAGGGGGAAGTTGGCAACCATCCATCTATGCAGCTTTGAAACTTGATTACTGTTTGTTTGAATAGTGATGCACTAGATAGGTTTTGACAAACTCGAGATTGCAAAACAGTGTTGATGAAGCATTTGTTTTGTGTAAGTGTATGTATGTGTGTATAGTATAGGTAAAATATATACGTATCTGTAAGACCTTGTGGACGTGCATTCAGAAAGACTGTGGTTTAGATGAGTCTTGGGGATCACCTTCCCCCCACCACCACAAGGAGACTTCAGTTGCCTTCTGTGGGAATTGGATTGAAGTTAGACCTGGGAATGGTTGAACAGATGACCCACTGTTAAAAGTGAAGAGCCATTTTTTGAGTATTTTCAGGTGCGTCACCCAGTTGAAACTCATGGCATCCAAAAATTAAACACTCTCAGAATGGCTGCTTTGCCAACTACATATGGTACAAATGGTTTCCCCTGTATTTTCCCTTGTCCATGCTTGTGCACTGTTAAGCATCTAATTAGTGTGCTGTGTAATTTAGAAGGGATGATGTTTTCTGCTTTTTAACTGAACTTCAGGCATGCACAGAGCAATGACTATGGGAAAAAAATAATTACTCAAATGGTGATACCTTCAAAATTCTTCAAGTCTGCTTCAGTGTGTGCAGGATAGCTACTGTGCTGACAATAAAAATAATAGTGCTTGTACAGCATTTTTATGATTCAGTGCTGTACAGAGAGTAACATGTTCTAAACTAACAGAGAACAGTAAACAAAACCACTTTAAAGATGTTCAAGAAGAAATACAGCAGGAGGAAGCGGCTGCCCAGTAAGGCAGGGGCTGTACCAGGATTAGAAGTGGAGACTTCCTGACTGCCAGCCCTGCCCCTCCTCCTTCTTCTGATTCCCAACAGGCTGCTTCTGTTTCTAACTTTTATGCCCCATTTGTACTTCCCGTCTAAGGTCCCTTGTTTAAAATTCACCTCAAAGTTGAGTTGAAAAATAGGGAAAAACCTCTAAGCGAAACACCAAGCAAAATACCTTCTACTCCATATAAAATCTTATGCTCCCCTTACAAAAAAGTCTGTACCATTCCTGCCATGTATGCCTAATGCCCTTGAAAAAAAAAAAGTCCATGATTGTCTATGGTTTCTCTTAGATGTTAAAATGCTTTTTTTGTTTTCATATTTGGATTCAAATGATGGTCAGAAGCATGTATTCTGAAAATGTAATTTATTTGGTTAAAACCTTTTATCTTTGAGTGTTTAATTCAAGTCATGTAAAGTGTGGCTTTAAAGCTGCTGAGCACCCAGACTTGCAGTTGTCAGGGGCATTTTGTGGTGAGACTTGTGCATGAGTTTGTCAAACTGAATCATCTGCTTTCTGAAAATCGTGGCATAAGTGAGTTGTCTAGATGGACACAAGGGAGCTTTTAGCCTTGGTAGGAGATTCTAACTGTCTGTCCTGCTGCACATAGCAATTTTAGGTTATTGCCAGTCTCTGATCAGTCCAGATGAGGTATTAAACAGCAAAGTTTAATAGAGTGATCTTCATCACCAGAGTGATGAAGAAATGAGATTTTTATGTTTTCATCTGGTTTAAAGCCCATTTGGTAGTCAGGTTGGTCTTCAGTAGAAGAGTGTGTTTCACAGCAGTTGAGGTTTTAAAGAAGAATAAAAGCATCATTCATTCTTATTGTAGCTTACCTTCTGAATAGCTTAGTGTCTGTGATACCAACCCTTGCATCTGACCCCAAATATAAAAGTAAGTAGCAGAAGAAGGGTACATTTTTTGGGTAAGACAATACATATTCATGTTTAATGGTCTCCACAGCTCAGACCAGAGGAATGAGCTGGATGACTTTTCTGGCACTAGAAGGTGAGTGGTTCAGAGCACCTGTACTGTTTTCTGCAGTTACACACTTACCAGCCTCATGAAGAACTACTGAAAATGGAAGAGTTAAAGTGAGCTGTACAGCACGTGTGAGTGTTTTATAAGTATATATAAATAAATTAAATAGTGCTGCAGAAAAATACATGTTAGTCAGTCACAGTGGTACCAGTGGCTCTTTACAGCATCAGTGGTTCCTGCACCATATGTTGCTGGTCTCTTGCAGTCCTGTACTTTTGTTCAGCAAGACTCTCCAAACTAAACATCCCATCACAAGGATCGACTAGTGTGGAAATGCTTAAAAGACTTTAATCTCAGTCGGATAAACTCCTCTCTTTTGGTCCACATAATTGAAATGTCTGAGCCAAAGAGAACAAAATTGTATTTGAACTATGATGGTCTGCCATTAGTCAAAAGAAGCAGAGATAAATCAGCCAAAGAAAACATCTGAGAAGGGGCAATTTTGTCTTCTCTGATGGTTTCTGAAATCCTGCACTGGCCAGGGAGCCCTTCTGCCCACTGCTCTGTCCACTGGCATTTCAGCACTTCTGCTGGTGCCTCAACGTCTCTTTGAGCTTTGTCCTACAGATTACGTGTTTTGTACCCTGGGATCTGTTCCCCCCCATTTTCACATCTGGGACCTACATCAGGGTGAAAACTCTGTTCTCAGCCATGATTTTTCTTCTACCTGTCACCTGGCACATAGTCCTGTCTTTGCTGGTTATTCTTCTATGTTGTTCAACTCTATTTACTTCTGACTATCATAGCTCTTGAAGTCTTCCTGCTTATTTTATTAAAAAGTCCATTTTTGGCATGTTCTCTGTATATTTCCTGTGTACCCAGTTGCATGTTTTCCATGGCTTACACAGCCAGATTTATTCCACAGATTGTTAGATATTCCTTAAAGTGCCACTTCTGCCAGATGTTACACAACAGATTGACCACTTCTGGTTTTGGGTGTGCACCTTCTTTTGCAGCCGGTGATGGTGCCCCTGCCCATATTGCATCTAACAGTTTAGATCCCTGCCTCTGAGAAACTGGCAGCAGTCCTTGGCTCTAAGCTTGTGTTATGCAGATCAAAGAAATGTAAATTAAAATATATCGTTATGAAAAAGCCACATAAGCAAAGCTTGTATGCAATTATGGTACTTAATAAAGATTTTTTAAACCCATTCTTAAAAGGTTATAAATAGGTTATACTTGCTGTACACATTCCCCAGTAAAGATGTTTTATATTCTATAGATTTTCAGAATAACTTTTACAGAATTAGATTGGTTTTTTTTAAATTAAGGATAAATAATAAAAGTGCACCTGTTGCTTTGACTATTCAAGCGGGTGCCATTCTGTACATCGTTTTGTCATTCTATCCATCCTTTGAAAGCCACTGAAATTCTATATCAATAGAATTTTTACATACTGTAACTCTTCATTTATATATTTTCTGCTTGGAGAGGCTTATTGAGCACTAAAGGCTAAAGTTTTTTTCTATTAGTCACTAAATTGGATTAAATATTTACTTTGTGCAGATGGAAACAAAATATGGAAGAGTTTAGGTAAAATTTTTTTTTTCTTTTCTAAATTACAAATCTAAAATTACTTTTTTAAGCAGAGGCATTACTGGCACATTTTGTTAGCATCTTCTGGGGCAAAGTAGTGCCATAGAGAGATTAAACAATCTGTTACTTAATCTAAACTTTCTGGTTAGACTTTGTCCAAATTAACTCAAAGCGTCCTGTTTGGGGGAGAAGTTCAAGCTGTTAGACATTATAAGGAGAGTAAATATTGAAGGATAAGTATGTATCCTCCAACTGTGGTAGAATGAAGGTAAGGAATTTGGATCTGGGGGCTGATTGCCAAAGACTTCAATGTTTACATGGGAGACTTCCAAACAATTCTTCATGATACAAAGTCTTTTTACAAGATTCAGAATCTGCACTTGGATCAGAAGGGATGTTTTGACTTGTTTTCCTTTGCTGAAATCTTATTTTCTGAAACCTTGAGCATATCAGTGTGCAACTGTTTACGTAGGAGAGGTAGGCAGGATTCCTTGGAATAGAGGGAGATTCAAGGAAGAGCTAAAGTGTTAGTGCAGACACTGTTTTATGGCATCCTGTGTTTGTACATGTCCCAAAGTCCTACAGAAATTCCCCCTCTGAGGGAGTCAGGCCTTACTGTGCTCTCCTGTGTTATGAGCCTCTGGTGTTTCACTTGCCACTCACCCACCAAAAGGACTTGGAAATGCTTCGCCTGATAGATGAGGCCCAGGGGGAGGTCACAGAGACACAGAATGCCTGCTGTCTTTTGCTTGGACTTGGTGTTTTGTAGTAGCATTTACCTGTGCAGTGCTATAGCTGAAGTGTGGTTTTGTTAATGCATTTATTATATTCTGGGCATGTATATTTTAGGTTTCTTCATGATATATCTGAAGTTGTGTTGGGGGACTTGTATTAGTTTGAAATAACGAGGCTTCCTGCTTGTTAATGGAAAAATTGCTTCACAGTTTGTTGAGCAAAAACCTCTTCTGTTTTGTTTTCTGTTAGCATCTGAAAAAGGTCCTAGTCCAGGAATAACACCGCTGTACTAGACGCTAAAAATGCTATGCAAAGTCACAGTCCTAAAGTTCTCTAAGCTAAAAAAGTCTTCTAACCTTAGAGTTTTTTCCTCCTCTGCTTCTGCACCAGCCAGGTCATGTCAGGCTGTAGTGGTCCTCTGCCCCTCTACCACCCCTCTCCTTATGACCTCTGACCAGGTCTTTTTTTCTGTTATTTTCAAGCACTCCTCTGACATTTCTAACACTTTCAAAACACCCTGGTTGTGTTCCTTGGAGAGCAGCTGTGCTTCCTGCAGGGCTGGGAGCCCCTCTTGCTGTGGTTCATCTTTTATCCTGGCTTAGGCTGTGTGGTACTGACTTCTGGATGCATCCTGCTGCCCTGCATCCTTCATCACTGTCAAGTGTGCTGCTTCTGCAGCCTGTCTGGGTTTGGTTTCTCTCATTTTCTATTTTTCCTGTGCATCTAAAAAGCTACAGTCTTTTCCTTCAGGGGCCTGCTTCAGTTCTCCTCTATGTTGCTGTCTGCAAAGCTCAGACGTACCAAGAATCCACTGTGTGCCTGTTTTTTTCTCCAAACTCTGGATTTTAGGTAGCATAGTTCAACAGACAATTAGCAAGCCTGTAAACCTCCTGCAGCCACATTCTGTCATTCTCACTTGAAGCAAAAACTTGGTCCCTTGGTTTTAATCCACACTACAAGACAAGAAGTGCATATTAAAACTACATTACTTAGCTTTGGGGGTGTTAAGTTCAAGTGTTTTGTTATAAAAACTTCTACAAGATAACAAAAACAGGCATCTAAAATTTCAAAATTGCCAGAAGCTTATTTTTTGTGTGTTTTCTGAGGAATACATGATTATAAGTTTTAAAACTTCCCTTGTATTTCCTTATATTTCTTCCCTTAGTGTGAAGAATGAAATCTGATCTTTGCATGGGCTGTTTACCAGACCACTAGATGCTCTGAGACTGAGAGATGTTTCCAGTTTTGTTTCAGTGGGTGGAAAGCTGACTGTGTTGGACAGCCAAGCCGTGCTTTCAACTGCAATCAGTAATTTTATAAACTTATCCAGTATAACAATAATTATTGAAGAGTATGAAATAGACCTAAATGAGCTTGTTAATTTTAATACTTACTGTACTTTCTGAAGTTAGTAAGCTTGCTATGGACCTGGGCTAGCGTATTCATAAGAGTAAACAAATGGAGTTGCCCTTTCTGGGCATGGACAAAACACCTTGGATTTATGCAGGTTAGTATCAAAACTTGTCAGAGCATTTCTTTCCCATGCATTATTTCTGTCTGTGGGGTTTTAATTAACTATTTTGTTTGTTTATTACCCATTATTAATAGGTTCTGACTGTTCATCTGTGTTGCATATTTTTGTATCTGCACCTTAAGTGTTTGATGACTAACTGAAACAGGGTTAGAGAAATAAGAGATTTCAACAGTATGGCTGTATGCACATTTTCTTTAACAAACATGTCTCTTTGAAGACCTGGTTTTGAGGGTGGTTTTGCATGCTTGATGAAAAAGGAGGTAAAAGCATTGAGTGGTCCTTTGAGAAGCACTTGTGGATCTTATTCTAAGGCATGTCTCTACTTTTTTTTAAAGTATTTTTTGAGTTGGACTGATAAATACGCAGTTTCATTCTGTTCCAGATAGATAGACGTATCTTTTGTGGCTGTGCTGGAGCTGTGACAGATCTAAGAGGACAAACCCCATGATTTTAATGCAAGTCCTCCAGCTTCTGCTCCTTCTACCTAGATATATCTGTGTATAATGAGCTTTTTGGGCAAAAAAGCTGTGTGAAAAAGTAGCAGAAATCCTGTGTGGGGAGGAGGAGACAGAGAGGGAGTGAGTGTGCCCGCAGCTTTGCAAGTGTGATGTCATTCTAATTTGCAGTGCTAGGGGATGAGCTCATCGGGGAGGGGCCTTGCAGATTTACAGCTGTGCCAATTCATCTCTGGTTTGATTAACATTCTCCAGGCTCCCTCCTTGAACTAAACAACAGGCACTGCATTATGAATTATTTAAAGACCTATGAGAGCTCCTACTAAATAAAAACAAGCATCAGTGCAAAACAAAAGAGTGAACTCTATTTTGCTTCCACAATCTTGTTAGAGAATGGCATGTCTGCCATTCCCAAAAGGATAAACAGGTATTTTTTTTCTCCCCCCATTCCTGTTCCTTAACATTTTTGCACTACTAGTTTTCAGGAGCAATCTGAATTGCCTTTTGTGGAAGGTGATATGTAAACCTAATATGTATATGTATGTATGTATTTCTTGTTTAGATGCAGTGTAGCATTGGCAAAGCTGTATCGTTCCACTTTATAACTGGGTTTTCATTTCTAATAGGAATTTCAATATAAAACTTGGGCACTGTTAGAAAAAAACCAAGCACATTCTTCTCTGTCTAAAGACCACATTTAGACTAATAATTTTTTTTTTTTTAAATAAGCCATGAGAAAATATCTGAGAACTACATAGGTTGACCCTTTGCTGCTTTAAGGAATTTGACTGTGTTTAATAGAAGATAGTTATGCTTTTCTGTGTGCAAATTTTAAAAAAGATTTTAAAAGTTTTGTTTCCACTGTGAAAGAAGTTGGCTTCCTAAAATGCCTCGAGGTCCAGTCTGGGTTTTTTGTAAAAAACGGTACCATTTTGCAAGCAGGTCAGAGCAGCTATTTGAAAATCAGATAGAGTACCTGGGAACTGATTCTGCTGTACTCTGACTCCTGCACTGCTGCAGGCTAGAGGTGTTAGTGCTTTTGTATACTTAGATTCAGTGAAATTCTCTCAAAACTGCATTTAACAGATTTTTCTAAAGATTAAGATGCTAGGTTGAGATGATGTGTTCAAAGGGTAAGACCAGAATTGTGCCTAGCATCTGGAAAATACTTTGGGACCTCTCTAAGAAGCAAGATAAATGTTCAACATTATTTTAGTTTCTCATAGATACCTTGTCCCTTCTCCTTCAGTGCCACACCTACCTTCTGAGATGAGGACAAGGTGCACTTCTGTATTTCTATACCTAATTATTGCTGCTATCTGTAGCAGCCTTATAGTGTTATTCACTCCTGATGTAAGGTACTTTAGCCACTTCCATTAGATGCATCTGTCTTGGTAGATGTAGGACAGCAATACAATACAGGGAAATCTGAAATTAAGTAGAGGTTGGGTTTGAGTTATGGCACTGGGTTTACTCAAAAATCACTGTGTTCTGCTTTCAGATTTGGGCTTGGGATCTGAATATCCCAAAAGTGAACAAACAGCTGAATGTTCTGTTGGGGAATAATACTCAAAAAGCTTGTTGCTGGGGGAAATAACTCAGTCCAAAGGCCAAGCTTTTATCAGTAAGTCCACAAAAAAGTAGCCCAGTAGGAAAATTTTCTGAAAATTACTTCAACCAGTTAAAGTATGGAATTCTACACTAGCTATCCTCTTCTCTGAAGGGAAAAGAAAAAAATATTCTATGTATATGGTACTACAGGTAGATTTTTGATAAAAATCTCCTGCTACTGAAGGTGTGGAAGGACTTAGTATAATTCTTGTAGTCTCCAGAACTTAAACAGATAATGAAGCAGGATTTTTTTTTTCTTCATGAAACTATCCTAGAGACATGGGCAGCAGGTAACAGCTCTTCAGCACCTATGAAACGCTTCATCTGGGAGACTGCTAGTGTTCCCTGTCCTCCCACTCAAGGAGCATTAGGAAAGTCTGGAAAAAAGCAAATAGACTTGAAGTTTTAAGTGTCAGCTTCCTTATAATCAGCTTTATCTGTGACAGACAAATTGCATACCATGCCAGTTTGTATACTTTTGAAATAGTAATCTTTTAATTTCTCACCGTGAATGGGAGCAGTGCCAAAACCCACTTATTCAGAGGTCAGCTCAAAATAAGTTCAGCATTAACAACCCAGCATGGCCCTCTGTAAAAAAAATACAGTGTTGAATAAACATTATTTAGTTTCCAGTATTTTACAGCACTTTATGTACAGTTGTGCTGGGGATAAACTTAATCTTTGAGGTGGCAAGCAGTTTGCATTCAGAGACAAAAGCAAAAATAAGCCTGCTACCCAGATTTAGAAGCTTTGAGACAAACCTCACCTTGATTTTGTTGAAATAAAGTTTAATTAATTGTTTTGTAAAGTTACCTTGAAACGCTGTTGGGGATGCTGTTGGTTCCAGAAGTAATGATGGAAGGGCATCTGCTCTGGGTTTCACTGCTGAACTGGTAGCACCAATTGTGGTGGTGTAGCTGATGCTGGGGACAAACTTGGTCGCTCTTTTGCCATTCCATATGTAAAACTGGGACTATTTTGCTGTACTGAAAAATTAAGTGAGAATGGGATCTTCCTTTCAAAGAGCTGAATTACTGAATTACAAAGTATCCTGTGTAAGCTGTTGTTGTGGTCAGGATATATCGTCAATACAGAGGCCAGTTGACTTAGAGATCAGTTCATCTTACCCTGAAGGAAACCCCAAGTAGAAGATGGAGTTGGCTAGACATAAACATCCAGTGCCATGTTATATGCTGTCAGGTGTTTGACATGCCTGTGCAGAGCTCTGGATGTGACCCATGAAGTTCCTGAGACCTTGCTCTGGGAGCAGTAGCTAATGACTTGGGGGGTGGATATGCTAGGGCATCTTGAAGGTACTGGATACCTAAATTTAAGCAAGCCAAATTTTAACCCTGCTGGTAATGTCTAGTCTTGAGTTCTTCTAATTATTGTGACCACGTGTCTCTTGACAGTAATGGGAGTATAGGCACATAGTCCACTTGTATACCTAAATATAGGTGTCCTAACCTGGAGCCGAATCCCACCCTGTGTCAGCCAGTTTTGCATGTATTTCTAACCCATTCTTTAACTGAAGCTCAGTGTCAAGTATCCTATATATTTTGGTTTAAAAATCCTCAAAAGGAGTGTTTTGAAAACAAATTTATTGTTTATGGCAGTGGTTTGTAAAACTTACTGATGCATTAAAGACACTTTGTGTCAAAATGGGAAAAGGCTTCTGTGAGAGAAGAGCTTCTTGACAGAAACCCACACTTCCCTTTGGAGCAGCCCTGGGTGCTCCACCAAGCACACAGTTCTAGGCAATGAGGTTAAAATGTGGGGATTTGGGCAGGGGGATGCAGAGAGAGGTGTAATGCTCCTTTCCTGCTAGCCTTGATAAAGATGCAAAATCAGTTTCAGAACTGCTACTAAAAAGCATCCCTCAATTATGGTAGTTAAGGAAGCATATGGAAACTACAAATCAAGTATGATTTCAAGTGGCTTGCGGGAGAGTGAGAGTAATCAGTGCTCTCAACTATACCCTTTTTGCTCTCAGGAAAGTGAATAATCGAGCTGGAGGCAATATTTTACTACATTTAAAAGCTTAAATGCAGGCATGGGTGTCCTAGATTTGTTACCAAAGCTTTCTGAATAGTTTTTTCTGTTGTTTGCTGTATTTTTTAAGGTACACCTGCTGACTACAGGTGTGATGGGAGAAGATGGGAAGGAGGGAAACCAACACTTGGTTTCATATATTAACAAACTCAACAGAATGCACTTTTTAAGTTCGAGGCTGGATTTTGATTTCCTGAGGTGCAAGTGAGATTTGCAGGTTTCTGCGACTGTAAGAGCTTTGCCTGGAAGACGGAGGATGCAGCTTTGAACTTTGCTTGCTGGCATCACGCATGGTGGTCCCTTGGCTGGATCTAATCCTGAGCTGTCATGTTAATGGAGGGTAGCAGTGCTGTTGTGCTGCCCTCTCCCCAGCACCAAACATCCAATCTGTGGGGACCTGGGCTTGCTAATTTGGAGCTGGCTTGTGTGTGTATACATATAATGTATATGTGTATTTATATATATAGTGCGGTACAGATCCAATTTAACTTGTGCTCCTGTTTAGTTATTATTCCAGGAGCTTGCGTTTTGAAAACGGTTGTTTCAGAGGGACCCAACATGTAGATTTTCATGTGACCATTTCTAGTACATGGTTTCCAGAACTGAGTTTTAAATTAATGGGAATGTTTTTTCCTGGTTTGGAAATGTAAGGCAGTCTATCCACTTAACTGGCACATAGTTCTGCATTTTGTTTTCCTAAACAGATAAATGAATAAAAAACTGAATTTGAAGTAATTAATCAAAGTCCCTTTTATAGAGCTAAAGTCATAATACCGATGCATTTTAATTCTGTAATATATGCCAAACAGGCATTTTCTGGGGCGACAGAGGTTCTGTTCTAGAGGGAAAAAAGATGAGTTTTGGTAAGATTCTTGGTACAAACTAAATTTTATGGGATTAGACCCTTAATATTTATGGCAAGTATAATAAAAAGTTAAATATTTGAAGAAAATACATAATTTTCATTAGCCGATCATTTGATTTTTTCTAGTTTGAGAACTTCTCAAAGCATTTCATGGAGTGCACTGGTTGTACCCTATGTTTTGTTTTTTTCCACAATGCTTGGAATAGACAGTCATGCACAAAAACATTGATTTTAGCACATTTGGCTTGAAAACAGCACAGGGAAAAGGATCACTTGGCTAAAGGAGCCAAATATTTGCAGAAACTTCTTGTCGAGTCTTTTGTGTTCCATGCTGGGTGTTTCTGCAGTGGAAAATTAATGGAAATTAAATCAAGTAGCAACTCACCAGGGCTGTCAGCTGATTTCTGAGTGGAGCAGGTATTTATTATTGCTCTTTCCAGCAATAACTATATCCTTGTCACTGCTATAAATTAATTTTAAAAAGCGTTATGCAGTCAATTGCTATTGCACATTAGCAAACTCAGGTTCAACTTGTTAAACTTTCCTTGTCAAATTATATCTTAACTAAGAGAAGAAAAAAGCAGTATATAACTTCATGAAATATTTCTGGAATGCAAGTATAGGGGCAAAAAAGGGTAACCCTTTTATTGTGTCTGCTTTATGTTTCGTAAAGAGGACTGTGGGCTACTGAAGCAAAATTTCGACTGATGATTTCTCCCAGCAGTCTGATGTGGGAAAATGCAGTCCAGAAATATGTGGAAATCCTCCAGGCTATACGTACAGGTTTGCAACATCAACTTCTAAGGCACGGCTTGAAGATGTGTGATTTTCTTCTAACAAAATAGTAGAAGTCATAACTTCCATGGGGGGAAAACGAAAGTGGGAAAATGGATACTCCAGAGTTTGATTTAAGAGTACAGTTAAAAATCTGGCTGCAAAAAAGCTTCTCTAAATGTTTGTTTTTTACAGACTTCTGTTCATAGAAATTGAAGCTGAAGTGAGGCTTGAGTTAACAAAAATAAATATTGACCCCACAGATTTTTTCCCTGTGATTTAGCTTTGGGAACAGACGTTATTCAGATCCATGCCAGAAATCATTAGCGAAAGTCTCCCTTTTTAATAGCAGTCTCTCCTCTCCCAGCTTTTGAAGCAAATATCCCTTTTCAGATCTGACATTGTAGTAACCCCCAACCCACTCGTAATGACTCAGAAATACTTGATTTTACTTTTGCAAACATTTTGCAGTGTCAGAGAACATATTGCATGTACTAGAGAAGTACTGTTCCATGTTATATTTGGTGAGAATACAGCCCTTGTTTACTGGATTATACTCTAAACTTAAGTTACTTGTGAAAGTTTCTGTGAAGGAAACTTTTAACGCTTTTAAAGCTCCACATTTCTCTGGCTCTAGTGAGTCTCCTGTGATTCTTTCAATAGTGGTATTTCTAAGAAAAATCAACTGAGAAAGGAACTGCTTATTCTTGAGGAATAAAAAATAGGGAGATTAATCAAAAAACAAAGACTGTGATTACTTTTGTGATTACTGCGATATATCCAAAATCTTGACTGTTCACCTTGACAATAATACTACAGCAGAGTTGTGCTAGACATTTGGGCTTCCTTGAATAACTCAAATGTCCTCTAGTCTAAAATGTGAAGTCAGTTTTACCTCTACACATCTTTGATTCAAGAGTGATGCATGAGGCTGTGTTGATCACATTGTCTGATTGCAACCTTTTTTTTTTTCATTAATTTTCTTTTGAAAGTTTTTATCTTAACATTCTCTGAAAAACTGATCCTTACAGGGTTGTGCTAGGTTGTATGTTCTGAATTACTGGTTATTCTGAGAAAAGCATGACTGTGAACACACATGCAACAACATAGTTTTATTTTGCTTTAAATTTTCATGAAGTATTTTGAAAAGATGATACCTTTGACAGACCTTCCACCATCAAGTGACTGAGGTGGTTCAGACATGCTCGTCTGAGTCTGAATACCAAAGTAACATCTGTCTGCTGAAGCTGACAGCGCATGAGTATGTTTAAAGAGCCTGGCACAGGTAGCTTTATGGTACAATTGTCTCTTTCACATCAATAGATACAAATGTTTGAATTTATCTGAGATATGTTGCTTGGGAGTGAAGTATGCTGAAGGAAGGTGTGAATTAGTGAAGTTGGTCAAAGCTTTTTTCTTTCTTTTTTTTAGGTATATTTGACTGTTGTGTTTGCACTCAGCACTATCCAATTGAAAATCTGTGTTTTCTAATTATTAATCTTTGGCTAAGGCATAGGCCGTAGGTGATACTCAGATGGGTGTTTATCTAAACACCGCTAAATTGGGGACAAACATTTGTAGTTACCAACAGTTCCATTATCCAGGCAGAAACACAGAAACTAGACCAGTTCAAACCAGTTGGAGTCTTATACATCTCAATGCTGGGATGCTTGGGCCGCTCATGGACCAGTGGAAACAGGAAGGAGCAGCTTTTTCCTTCTGAGCTGGGTCTCTGCTGTGCAGCCCAGGTAGAAGCATGCTTGGTCATCAGATATCAGCCTGGATGAAGACTCAGGCAAAATAAAATGCTCAGGGGTTAAGCCATTGCTTTTTTACCTCCTGTTGTGTTGGGTGTTGGGGTTTTTTGCTGGATTTCTGCTTTAAAAGGCAGGATTTTGCCAGTTCCCAGTACTGCAGTCCCAGGGGCAATGCAATTGCTGTTGTACTGCTAGGACTCCATGCATTGCTCTTCATGAGCCAGGTATGACAGCGAGGAGACACACAAACGTCATCCTTAGAGTTATTTAAAGAACAAGGAGAGCCTTTAAGTGCAAAGCAAGGATGCTGACATGCTTGGCTTTCCTAAGGCGAGCAGTCAATGCCAGCAGAGGAACCACAGATGGACGTATTGTGTAACAGCCTTGCTGGTCGGCTGGTTGATGTATCCCTTGTGACAGAGCATCCCTTCAGCACAGCAGTGAGCAGGGAGGGCAGGGAGGAGAGCAGGCGTACGGAAACTGTCACAAGCTGAATCTGCCCTTGAGTTTATTTTCAAATCTTCAAAACATGTTCCTGGTTGCAAACTGAGACCAAGAAAAATCAGTCCTAAAGCATGTGTTACTGTTTTAATAGTATTTTTTGTTGTGAAATGTTCTTTGGAGGCTGTGTCATTACAGGTGCTTGCTTCAAAGTGATTTATCATGCTCTGCATATTGCTGTTTATAGATGAATATCTTTTGTTAGGAAATCTCATTTGTGGACACAAATGGATGACTGATTTTTTTTTCTGGCACTATAAGTTAGCAATTATCTTTTTAAGATATTCCTTTTAAGTGAATGACAAGTATACATCTGGTGCATGGTTCTCTACCTTATATGAAATCAGTAAAAAAAATCAATTATAAAGTCCTGCGTGGGACTCAGAGGGGACTTGGTGAAAGGGAATGTTACACAGACACCAAACCCTGACTGCCAGCTGCTCATGGCTGAAGCTTCTCCTTTTCATCTGTTTTATGAAGAGTTTTATTTATTTGTTAATGGCTTTATTTGTCTTAACCTTTAAGTTTTCATTAGATTGTAGGGGTTTTATTTCTCCCAGAAATTCTTGTGTAGTAGTTGGAAAAGACAGGCATGCTAGGGGAAGCCCGGTGTCAGGAGGAAAAGGGAGTGTAGGAAAACAGGAGCAGGGCATAACAGGGGGACTAAGATGATAGGGGAGAAGTTGAGGAGGGAGGATGTTCGAATTTATTAAAATTGTGGCCAGTCTGCCTGACAGTGTGCAAAGTGGGATGTGTTGCATTTGCAGTTATCACAGCTCTCCAGGCCTACATTTCTAGTGGCTATGATTTTAAGATTAAACTAATAACAGTGTTCCTCTGAGACTCCATTCTGAAGAAAGAGGTGCCATTCTCTGTGTTGTGTATGAAGAGAATTCTTTAAATAATTTTAATCAAAAGTTTAAATGCCAGTGCCTCTGTGACTACAAATACTCTCATTCATTATCATGGAACATTCCACATGCTCAGCCTGTTCTGTGTTTGTTATATGAAGACAAAGAATCAAGACCATTAGGTCATTGCAAATCCTATGAAAATAGAAAAAAAGATGGAAAATGTTGTACGTTGTTGACTAATAGTGGAAAAGAATTCACTTCTTTATATGGGAATAGGAAGAGAATTGAGTTCTATAATGGAAAATGATGCCATCTTGTTACTAAAGCCTATATTATCTTTGGTAGATGGAAGTAGAAATAAGGTTAATAGTTTCAACAGTAACATGAACATTTCATAAGTATTCAGTAAGACTTTGGTAGATTTTTACAACATGCATCTGTAGTTTAACACAGAATACTGCTTCCATGGAATGGTATGGAAAGTGGAGAAGATGTTAATTTTTTTTGTGTGATTCCTTTTGGCGACAGTTCTTGTACCTCCCAGCAGCAGAAGTCACTTTACAGAAGTCTGAGAATAAATAACAAGAGCATAATACCAGACCCACAATAAGTGACTGGCTATTTTATGTCATGGTAATTATCACTTGTAATATTTGTTACAGCAGTGTTTTCCTACACAAAACAAAATGAAAACTAACAAACAAAAAAGAGGCAAGCGTGTTGTGCTATGTAATTTGAATACTACAAAAACATATTCAGTAACTGAGTTCATACAGCACTGTTGTGATGTGGCTTTATAAACAGTTATTAACACAAATACATATATTCCCAAGGAGAATGTTTCTGTATAATAGAACAAACTGGAGAACAAGCTGGACCTAGTACTAACTAGCCAAAGGCTGTGCAGTGTGTTCTCAATATCCATTTGATACCTGCAGGCCACAGTTCTAGTAGTTTCTTGTAGTGAAAAAAAGGTTGAATTCAGAACAAGAACACTAAAGATGACAGTAGAGTTAAGCCAGATGTGTTCTTCTGGTACCACATTTTGTGTTAGTGGTTTCGTTCTTTTAAATACAAAGGATTCAAGTAATTAAAACCAAACAAAAACACAAGAAGCCCACCCCTGGATTCATAGAGCAGACGTATTATATAGCACAATGAATGTTTAATGTTAAAAGCATCTTGGAAAAACAGTTAGATGGGGAGTACTTATAAACATTCCTGATACTTCCCTTCAGTTTTATTCCATCTAAATTGACCATCTTGTATGCTTACGGTGCTTTATCAAAAACAGGTTTCATAAGACTTCTTAATCCATTTCTATTTCCATGTCTCCAGACTTTTTGTTACCTTCTGTCTTTATTTCATTCAAAATATGTCTTTTGATTATGTTTCCTATAATGGTGTTACAGATCATGGGTAAGCTGCTTGGAAACAAATGACAAATTTGCAGATCTATTTTGCCCAAATCTGCCATCCCAATAGAACTATGGTTGGTAATTGCTGCCCCCCCACTTTTTCTGCATCCTCTACTGCTTTGGAAGGTATTTCGTATATTGCCACTTGCAGATTATTGAATGTAAGACTTCCCCTGCTTTAGCTTTGATTGTTTGATATTGCCATGTTGCAGTCGTCTCAGTTACAGGGTCAGATTCTGATTTCAGGTCCAGTTTGTTCCACCGGGATTATTACCTGTGTTTTAAAAACATAACCACTGTAGCTCTGGCCAACCTGGTCTAGTAAAAGATGTCCCTGACCATGGCAAGGGGGTTTGAACTACATGATCTTTAAGGTCCCTTCCAACCTAAGCATTCTATGATTCTGTGATATGAAAACTATGATTTTTTGTTTGTTTGTTTTTCATTGACATTTCTCCATAAAAGGGCAAAGCTTTCACTTCCCTCATAGAACAGTATCAAAGGTGAGAAAACAGAGCTCAGAAATTTTGTGAGGGTTTGAATGACTTCCCAATGGCTTTAATGAGAAGCAGTTGTGTATCCATAGTTGTTATGAATCATCACTTGTGCTGCTGCTTTTTGTATGATAGAACTGCTTGTAAGTGAATAAATGCACTTTAAATAGTGGTGAAGGGGCCCAAAGTAAAATGCTTATTTAGTTCAAGGTAGATCTGAAAGTCTGATATAGAAACAATAATGTCTTGTCGTATAAATGAACTATGACAAGTTGCTTGATGGCCTTCAGTGCAGTGTAATGCAAAGAAGTGGTGCACGGTACTGGTTTTCCTACTACAACAGACCTTTTCAGTTCATGCTATTCCAGCAAGCACGATCATTCCCAGCCAAAATGCCACCAGATTTCTGTGTGAAACATCTCTTTTCACACTGTGACACATAGCCATGGTATGCTTTGAAAGCACAACTCTAGACCTAGTGTTGTGGCTTTTAACTCTCATTATTTGGGGTGCAGGACACTTGGCAAATGATCCTAACACAGTTGAAGCAAAATGATGACTTATCTGCCACCACTGCTCTTTGAAAACATCTATCAGTAGGAAAAGAGAACCCTAAGAAAACATCCTGAGCTGGGAAATACGGAAACAATTTTAATTGTTTACAGACTAAAGAGGTGCCTTCTACAGGAGATTATTTTAAAGTGGGATTGTTAAGGAGGAGCATCAGTGAAGATGGTGAAGAAATATGGATAGTGATGGAGTCTTATATCTACCATCAGTGAACACTGGCTGCTGTCTAGAACAGATGGTCTAGATGGTCCATACTTTCTCATTTTCTCGTTGAAACCATCCTGCTGTACATAGATACCTAAATTCCTGTGCGGTTATTCCTGCCTGGGGTTTCTTTGACAGTCACGAGCACGCACTGTACAGTGTACATGCAGGGGTCAGTGCTTTTAGGAAGCTCTGACTTTTCCACACACAACTGTGTGGATGGCTTGCTTAGCCACAGAAAGCTGGCAGCCCTGGTGATGCTTTGACATGGCTCTGTGGTGTCAATCACCTTTGGCTCATGCCCAGCAGGTTTTACTCTGCCCAGTGTCTACAGCAGCATTAACTTACTGCCCATTCATCTTCTCAAATGTTCTGGCAGATTTTAGTTGTTTTGTAGTGTCTGTTTTTATACCCATCATTTTTAAAATATTCATATCCATGTAGCAAATGTTTAATTATGAGATGAGAAGATGGCTATCCATGAGGTTGTATTTGGTTCCTGTGGAAAAAAAGAAGTTGTTTAGGATCCTTGAAAGGTTTGAACAATTATTTAAAAGTCAAGGAGAAAGATTGATGTTTGACTTAAATATATTTATCTTTATAAGAGATGGTTCAGAGAAGAGATGGTTTTGTGCCCTATTTGTTTCAAGGCCATGTACCCTTGTTAAGACACTTTGTATGTTAGGCCTCTCCAGGCCTGGAAGTCATCTGGTGGTGGTACTTCACAGTTCATAATGTCTAGTTCAAATTGCAGGTGCTAACCAAACAACAGAAACCTCTCATCTGTAATTGTGAGATTTTTAAAGAAATGCAACCTGTCTGAAAAGTCTGAAAAGTCTGAAAGACCTAATGGTAAACTATGTGTCACCCAAAACAAGATGATATGGTGTAGAGTGTGTGCAATATGGTTTTACTTGCTGCAGAATGTATTTTTAATGTGGTGGTATCTATTTTAGTCTGTAATCTAGCACTCTCTTTCCTAAAACAGAAGGACCCAGGCCTTCAGTAACTCTTCACACGTTGCCAGTGTGTTGTCAGAACATCAGCTCATCTCCTGAGTCATCATGGCATAGAATTGGTGAAGGCAGTTTCCTGACACTAGAATAGCCTCGGGGACTTTGCTTTGTATTTTTCATGTTTCATTTGGAACGACTGCGAGTTGCTATAAAGTACATCAAACGGTGGCTGGGTCTCTAGCAGACTGAGACATTATCATTCCGAAACTCCTGTTACCTTTTTTTCCCTTGGCAATGACATATTCCGAACTGTGGCTTCATCAACATGGAAGGACCTTGATGTAAAGAAATGATGAAGTTACAGGGTATGTTCACGTCAAAGAGGCAATTGATAGGAGGCAATGTCATAGCAAATAAAGCAATGATGAGCTTCTGCTCTCTATGTCTGATAGTGTGAAAACAATAGAACAATTAGAAGACTAATTAAATCAAATCTGCTAAAAGATAATATTGGTCTCTGAATAATGTAGCTGGGTTGCAGTGTGTCCTGGTGTAGAACATGACCGAAGCCCAGACATGATGACAATGTTCAGAGGATGGAGAAAACATGGAGAAGAAGAGTATCCAGAGGCATAGGTGATAGAAGATGTATTGCAAGATCTGTGTTGCATTTGTTCCTTTATTTTGAAGGAAACATTTTAGTCACCCTTTGAAAAGAAAAAAGTTAATTAGCACCAATTAATTCCAACTTCATTAGCTGTAAAAGAGAGATGAAGAGAACAGCAGTGGGGATCTACTGTTCATTACAGGTGACTGAGCTATCCTTTTGAGTCAAGTCATAGCAATTTCAACAGGAACAGTGAAATAATACTGTCCTTGTAGAAGATGTGGACTACACCATATAACTCTTAGAGCAGCTCTTTTTTTGATGGATGTACTCACATCAACAAGAGATGAACACGGACTTGTAGATGATTAGACAAATGCAGAAGAACCTGTCTGAAGAGGTGTACCTGGATGCTCTCCATGGAATGTGTGGACATAGGCAAAACAGCTGTGAATTAGCTATCACAGGTGCTGTTGTCCATACAGCCCTGCAGAACTGGTCCAAGGACATAGAGATGAAGGGAAGTTGGGAGTAAGAAGGATAAGATGAGCTAGCTCTAGGTGCCTTCCCTGCTCAGAAGCAGGTGCCTACTGGATTGAGAAGGGCAGAAACCCAACCAGTTGTGAGGTGAACCTTGATGGGTGTCTCTTGAATTGTGGCAATAGCAAGGATAACCCGCAGATAGCCACAGAAACAACGGTTTAATGGTTCCACTCTGGGATATGCTAGCTCAGTTTGGCAGGAAGCAGAGCATCATCTCAGAGGTATTTCTTGCCTGTAGTCTCCAGATCTCTTTCAGCAGTACTGATGTTTGTGGACAGCCTTGTCCAGAGTTGGTGTCTTCTTTATTTCCAATTTTCTTTGCTTCTTGTTTAAAAAAACAAGGAATTGGAAAGCTCAAAAAGAGTGACATCTAAATATTAACAATAAACAGAAACTGACACCTGGGTCATTTTTGAGACTGATTTAATTACAGCAAAGTGCTTGCCATCTTGTTCACAGTAGTAGATATACGTAGCAACAGGACATCATGCCTGTGGCTCTTCAGTTTGTGAGAGGAAAACTTGCAAGTTTTTTCAAGTATTTTATCAATGTGTATTTATTGGAAAAAAAGGTATATTTTAATGTGTGGAGGCAAAAAAAGTTAAATATTTTAAACTTTACTTACAGCAACTTTTTAGAGATAAATAGTGCTAACCAAATTATCCATGTAGATGCATTAGGACTGTGTATAGGCATTAATATTATAAAATGTATTTTGGGAATGTTAGTATGGGAACCATGCTGTTTAGAGTAAATAATGGGGAAAGAAGGAAGAGCAAAACGTTTCTGACCTTGTATTTTCTCTTCTGCTTTGGGAAGGACAAAGTTCATAGCATCTGCTGTAAGTATATCTTCAGCTAATCACTGGTAAGATAATTCTTCTCAGAAGTTAAGGAAGATCTGTGGAAAAAAGAGTTTTACAATAGGCTCAGTGAGAGCATTGTGAAAGAGACATCAGACATTGGAATGTTCGACTGTGGGGCCGCGTGAGGATCACAAACGTTGCTTCTCTTCAGCAGCAGTGGGAACCAGCTACCTGGATAGGCAAGGTGTCTTAACCTCTCTCCTTGCTCTCAGGTGGCATCAAGTCTCCCCTTAACACCTCACAACATTTCTTGGCACAGTTCTTGTTATATTTGATAAGCTTGAACTCTGTTTTTTTTTTTCTTTTGTTTTGTTACTTTTCCATCTTTTTTCATGTTCAGCATCATAATTTATATTGCACTGAGCAGTACAACTCAGGTATTGTAGCAAATGGTCCAGCCTCTTTCCCTGAGGAGAGCATCAGAAGTCTGAAATTTTCTTTTTGTAAACAGTACTCCATCAAAGTAATCTCATTTATGAGTGGGGATGTGCCTGTGAACAAGCTATAACAGTAGCAAAAGGCAAAGGCAGGGAAGGGATGAACATGAATATTTTGGATATCATTTGGAATAATTGGTCTGTTGCTTCAGAGCTCTATTGAGACTTGGTTTGTAGAGACCGAGTTATTTTTTGTATCAGCAAGTTGCCTTTAAAGTAGAGGAAATGAAACAGAAAATCTTCCCAAAAAATCTTCAAGGGTTGTGGATGACCATAAGGGATAACCATTCCCTGCAGGGTTCTGTTATTCCACTCTGAATTTAATTTTTGCTTTGCACTCGTAATCTATCAAGTGATTACCATTTATTTGATTGCTGTGTTTTGAAGCAGACAATTTCTGTGTCATATTCTTACTTCAGCTTCTGTCATTGCCCCAAGGGCACTTTGCCAGATAAATTTTCCTGATATGTTGCAGCTGTTTGAAAAGTAAAAATTATCATTGGATCAACTTTTTCAATATATGGAATAAATTGTTCCTGTGAACTGCAGCTTATCTCCCAGTGTGGAATTTAGCTTACCTCACTGTTCCTGTTTATGCAGAGCATTTAAAACCGTAGATCTTGTCAGAGGCCAATAATGAGAGCAGTGTTTTACTACTCATCCTCTCCCTCCCCGATCCCAGCATGCTATATCCTGTATTTTGTAAAACAGATAGTGAGATGTAGAGTTCAGTCTTAGTCCCATCTGGATAGGTTTGAAATTTCAATTGCCTTTTAGGAAGTCAGACAAATTACTTGAAAAGCAGTGATAAAAAAGGTTTCTAGGAAAAAGGCATTTCCTATCTGTTTTACAAAACTTAGGCAAACTTTTCTGGGGAGTCTTAGAGGGCAAAGCAGCTATTCCTGCCACTGGACTGCAGCAGGGACAGTGACAGCAGAGCATACCCATGGGGTGTATTTACAGCAGACAGCAGAAATCACAGTAATTTGGCATCCTTTTTGTTGCTGGTGCAGCTCTGACAGCACTCCCCAAAGAGGCCTGGTGTGGTGGTATCTTCCAGAGCAGACAGAGTAGCATCACTGGGCTGTACTCCCTCAGTGGGGAGAGGGTGCTCCAGGTGCTCCTGGGGATGCACCTGGCTTGGAAAACTGTCTGGCTTGAGGAGGTGACAGGAACAGCAGAGGAAGAGACAGGCGAGAGCCCTGTGTGGGGGGGAGTACATCAGCCAGCCTTTGGAACAAAATATCACAATTTCTTGGATATCTAAATCTACAAAATGGTTGTAAAAATTAATGGATTCTCTTCTGTCAACGTTTGGTGTTTTTAGTGACAATGGCTAGAGAAATATGTCTTTTTGTGGAGCAGTGGAAAATGATAAAAGGTCTAATGCGAGTTAAAATAAAAGACTTTGAGAAACCTGCCTGCATTACACACCACTTTTCTTCAGTTCTGCTGAAGAAAGGTATTTTCTACTCCAGGATGCTGAGAACCACTCTGCAAATGTCTCCCATCTGTTAGGACTGATTTGCAGAGACTTTTTATTGTCTTCAAACAATTACATCCAAATGGAAAGTCAGCATCTCAGTTACTGATGACTCTGTCAAGTGTTCTCAGGCTCTAACACACCAGCCAGACTTCCAAAGGCCCTTTGAATAACTGAATCACTAAATCTGTTTGCATGGCCAGGAAGAGGTGAAAAGCTTTGAAGTGCCTTTGATGCATTTTTCTTTTTTTCCTTGAGAAGTTCAGGTATATATGGTTTTTTTAGAAGAAAATATCCTATATTTGTGTAATAGAAGATTTTTGTCTTAATTTCTAGTAGCTGTCAGAGTAAAAAAAAATCTGCTTGTGTATGACAAGGACAGCAGAAACAGACAGAGAAAGGCCCTTTTTTCTGCATAAGCACTAGCCTGCAAATATAGTGTGGAAAATGTTAATTTTATGTTTGGCTACGATGAGCAAAGGCAGAAATCCCTAGCTTCTAATTAGTGCATTATTATTGTATCTCCGCTTCAGATATCAAACACCAGTTCTCTTCTTAAATGTGCAAATAGTAATTATTATTACAGTACTATACTGATTTAATATAGTATTTGAAAATATTTCCCTTTGCTTTTTGCTTTATTTCGAAAAGTTACGGTGAAAAGAATGCTGAGGACCTTGGACTGCTTATATGGATCATTCTCTCTGTAGTTTTTATCTTTGGCAAATGGGTAATTTTTAATCTCCATAATCAGCAACCAACATAAGAGCAACAAGTAAGATCATTTATTTATCTGTACTGTCAATATTTTGAGTTCTTAGATGATAACCAAGTGTTGTTGTAAACGTAAAGTATTTTATGGATTAATATTTTGCAGCATGATGTAGTTCTTTGCTTAGTACAGAAGAGTGGTTGTAATTACTTTAGATATATGGAGTCACAGCCACAAACATGTTTTTTCTTGCTGGTTCTTTGTTAGGATGTTGGTTTTGCTAGTAATGATGAATTGAAGAAAAAAATATTTTTTTTTTTACCTGTAGAATGTAATTTAGGATTTTTATTTCTTTCAGAAGCGTTTCTGTTATTACTAGTACACTGTTTGCACTGATTACTTATATGATGAATCATATTTTTGGTGTATAAAATCCTGTAGCAACATGTTCATCAATCATTACTGCAGTGCTCAGTATGACAGTGTCAGTGTGATATGGCTGTAATCAAGTGATCAGAGTCAGACTTCAGAGATCTCTATGAGACTTTAGCACATATAAGTATGGGAGGGAGATATAAATAGATATTTAAATATACTGTTATTTTGTCCTAGTTGTAGCATATTAACGCACACATATTTATAGGGTACTTCCTTAACAAAAGGTCCAGATGTTTTGTGAACCACTGTCATAAGCTGATTTTTGAGTGGAGGACAATAGCCAGCTAACATAGCATAATAGCATTTTTGTGCTTGGCTGCCTCTGTCCTTATCCATCCTAGTCAATTTTTTATTTTTTTTTTTTACCATGTCCCTCTGGTGAGGATAGCAGTAAGAAATAGGTAAGCACGTGCCTCTGCCAAGACAAGGGAAAATATAAGCCTTTTAATAAGTCTGAATGTTTAGAGCATATGAGCTTCAGGTGGTTATTGTTTAGAGAGTAGGTTAAGGAAAGGCAAGCTCAACAGTGCTGGATAGCAGGGCTATGTGATTCTAGAGAAGAAGGTTGAATCTGTGACCATCGACTTTTGTAGTCAACATCCACTTGAAGTAATTGGAAATGTCCTTCCCTTTCCCTTCCCCTTGCGCTCATGTGCTGGTGCTGCAGTTTCTATCCCCATGCAGCCTGGTCCTGCCAGCTGCAGGATGCTGCTGTCCCTCTCCTTGTCTTGGTGGGAGCAGAGCCCTGGTGAAGAAACACTGCCTGGTCTGCATTCCCGCCGTGTTGGGGCAGCTCCAGAGTGTAGGAAAGCACTTTCTATACAGTGAACCTGTGCCTGGTTGCTTTGAGGTTTGCTGCACTGGAGTCAGAGGTTTCTGGTCAGGGAATTAGCTGAAAGCTTTGGAGTTGTGGACAGGGAAAATGAATTTGTTTTTTATTTTTTCTTTGCTTCAAATGAACTTAAGTGTCATTTTGAGTAAGGTCAATTTTATCAAAAACACCTGCTTCCCCTACCAGTTTCTCTGCTCTAAGAATATTCTCCAGGACCTTTAAAATATGCTTGAGAAAAGTACTGACTTAAGATGCAGTTTTTCTAAGAGGAAAAACTGCAGGCTGTTTGATCTAAGGCAGACAATTAATAAATTATAGACTAAAGACTTAAAAAACTAGAATAAAATGTGTATTTCTAAAGATTTTTTTGAGAGCAGGTTTAAAAAAAGGTTCCCAACACAGATGATGATGTGGCTGATAGAGAAGAAAATATGGAAGTGCGATGTAGGTGTGTCCAGATGGGAATAACACTTAGTAGGGAGCGTGGAAGTCACAGTGGCCAGGAGCAGGCAGAGGAAATGGGACAGTAGGAGATTGGATATTGTGTTGGCTTGGGGCACTTGCATAGCCTTGGGCTTGTCTTGGACTCTCTTTTTCTCATCTTTTAGAGCTTAAACCCAGTCTTTCCTTGTAGAAAGCTTTGACTGAGGAGTATGTGATGGTTTCTTAACATTGATAAGTTATCAAAAAAGTAGTAAATTCATCAGCAAAACCAAGGAAAGGATTGAGCAAGAGTAAGTGTAGTAACTAAGTTTAGTTTGGGCTTGGCTGTTAAAGAAAAGGACTCTTTGAAAGACCAGGCTGGATAGATTAGGGTATTGTAGGGATCAAGTGAAATCATTCTGCCTACTGAGGAAGCAGGGAGACATGAAGCTGAGAGACGTGGGGTGGTGATAAAAGGTTTGTCCCCAGGGTCCTGGAACTTCTGCTGCTTATATATCAGGTGATTGATTGTAATTCAGCTATTGGCAGGTATTTGGATTTACAAAAAGTTGAAAATAAAGGATCCAGAACTGTTTGATCTCAAATGCAGACTGGGTTGACACAAGCACATCCATCAAGATGTTGGGAGATGGCTTTTTGGAGACTCAGATGTGGGATTGGAGGAAAGAAGAAATCTTCATAGCTAATGCAGTAGAAGATCTTACAACTTATTTAAATTTCATTACACCTAATAACAATATAAGCAACATCAGGGATTATAACTTCAGTCCACAGAAAATTTCCTCAGCAATGGTGGGATAAATGGTTTGTGAACAATCTGTGTGTAACAAACGAGTTCTCCTCTCTCAGTCCAAATACTGTTTAACAGCTGTATGCAGGTTCAGCTTTCCAGCAGAGAAAGCTGGAAAATACTGGGGCAGTCTTAAGGCATCAACTCACATGTGATGCTGACTAAATGCAGATGGCTTAAGTGGTTCCTGTCTTCAGTTTTATGCTTTGCCTATGTCTTGAAGAAGGCTGCTGCTGCTGCAACAGTACTGGCTGAGTGATATATGAAATATGTGTGTTTACATTTATGAGCCAAACTGTAAAAATGTGTTTAGGAGCAGAGTCACATAAGCCAGAACTTGTAGCTGCTGAAATCTTGTGGCTGAGAAGCATGAGAGCAGCATTCCTTGTGTGCTGGATGTAGCTGAGGAGCTAGAAGTAGTAAAAATGACCGTGATTCAAAATGGACAGAGAAAAAGTCCAAAGTTTGTTTTATTTGGGCTGTTAGCCTGTTAAATTGGATTAGGTAGAAAAAAGTATTCCAGTAACTGCAAGAGTGTGGTTTAGCATGGCTAGAAATGGCAAGAATTCTCATGACTGTTCCTGTCCTTTGTTTGCCTGTGAAAACTTTCACCTTAGGCACAGATGCCAACGCTGACAATTTTGGGAGATATCAAAATTATTTGGAGCAAGGGTTAGTTTTTCAGAGCAGCATTGCTTGTCATTGTAGAGGGGAGAAAAAAAAATCAGTACAAAAGAGCTAGAAGAAGTTAAATTTATAGACTACTTGGGGGAACTTCAGGATTAGGTCCGGGTCTAGACTCTGACATCTCGACATCAACTAGGGAAACACTTGCATCATCTGCTGTGGTGTGATTTTGCAGTTCTGCAGAGGCCTGGATGAAGAGCAGGTTAGTCCTGTTGCCACACACACAGAAGAGCCTAGATGGAAGGCTGATTGCAAACACTGGGGATCAGCTTCTCCAGCATATCAGGAACTTACGCTCATTTTGTCCTCCTGTGTTGCAGAAGTGCAGATATTAGTGGTTCATCCACAGCTGGATAAAGGTGTAGGCACAGTTGGTGTAGTTTGGCAGGAATGGACTACGGAGACACTGAATCTTTCTCAGAAACTGGATTTTCATACTGGGATATTAGGTAATTGGAAAATCATGTGGCAGGGCTGGTTTTCAGAAGCCTTCTCAATGTCATCCCTGAGGAAGGGTCTTCTGAGCCCAGAGGAATTTGGCATTCTCAGTGGAATATTCCTCTGGAGGCATGAGGACCTGATGGGTGACATATTCAGGTCTCAGTTGATTATAGCAGATATCCGAGATCTTTCCAGTACTTGATGATGACCATATGGCTGCTGTGCTCTTTGCAAAAGCCTTGGCTGAGGGAAAAGAAGCTTTCTACGGATATAATGATAATGCAGCAGGAACCATCATCAGCATTTTGGTTCCAGACACTGATGTGTTGCAAAAGACAGTCAGGAGAGCTAAGCTATTGTGTAGCGTGGGAAAGTGTTCATCAGCATCTATGTGGGTCCTTGCATCAGCCAGAAAGCAGCTGTGAACTGTTTCATGGACAGTTCGAGGTTTGCTTGCTAAAATATCAACAGGCTTTGACTGCAGCGTAGTTTCCAGTTAATAAACCTTCCCCCTGGTGGGTGAGATAGGATTCTAGAAAAGGGAGTGTGCCCAGCGTGTCCTGTTCCTTTTGGTGACTTACCAATTAGCATTTGGTGGGAAACATCAGATAGCTGGCCACTTCTCATATTGGGCTTTAAATTGGACTCAACCTAACTGGTTAAATAGAGCTCCTGGCAAGGCACAGATGCAATTCGAGAAACCCAACATTGCAACATAGAGGGGGGAAAGTGTCCTTTTGTAAGAACAAAATTAACTTGACCTATACAAAATGAAAAGATGGTTTTGGACAATCAGTCATGTGTTCGAAAGCAAATGGTTACAAGAAGCTGTGTGCTTTGATTCTACCCGCAAGGTGGAAATCCCACAAGGATGGAAAGCAAAAGTCTGCCAAACCTAGTGAGCTTAATAGTTTTATTTTGGCACATTCACTCTTCAGAAATTTTGCATTGTAAGGGAGTTACTCTTGGGGGGGGGGAATATATAATTTTTACAGACAAAATCCTTCATTGTCTTAATAAAAACATGACTCCTTGAGCAATGGGTCACTGAAGCCTGGTCC